>NW_024465232.1:0-94686 GCF_017591425.1 Ochotona curzoniae
CTTATGCTACAATTAAAAAGTGATAGGATCAGAGTTCCCCTGAAATATAAACATCAAATAAAAATGATGATATGTATAATATTGACTTATGCAAATAGAGCAGATTCTATGCATTTCATATAAACAATAAAGGAGACAGTCACACTCCTCTAACTCGCACAATTTCCTTAATTCCAACTGAATAAGCATCCCTTTTCTCCCTGTCTTAAAATTCAGCACTTAATTTTGATACAATCTTTTCTCACAGGCTTAATTTTCACCTAACCATAAGATCCTATAAAAATTTCAAAGACCACATTTTCAATGATTTACAGCCATAAGCTAAAAATAACCGTTCTGACTGTGTTTGTTGTACAACATTCAATCAGCAGCAGTGAACATGGCACTCTTAGCTGGTTCCAGATCCAGGTACAAATGGTTTCAAATTTTCTCTGATCAATGTGATCATGGACACGGGTTTCATATAGTGCTGGAGTGTGTTGAACAATATTATTCACCTCTTTGTTGAACTGATGCCTTAATCATTATAGAATGCCTTTCTTCATCTTGTAGAAACGTTTTTCAGCATCTATAGTTTATTTTGCCTATGTTTTCACTAGGAAATCTTCTGCCTTCTTGTTATTTCATTTTCATTCTTGATTTTTCTATGCATAACTTTCTTAAGCATTTTTATTATAGTGGATTGCGGCTGGCAAGTTCCTTCAATTTGTTTGTTCATAGGTTCTTATTTCACCTTCATTTACAAATAAGAAGTTTGCTGAATACAGCATTGTATATTTCAGAATTATTTCAGGACCTGGACTATGTCTCTCTATTCTCTGCCATACTGTAGGGTTTCTGATGACAAATCGGCTTTCAGTCTAATTGGAAATCCTTTAAATGCAACCTGGCAGTTCTATCATGCATATTTTATACAGTTTATGTTTATTGTTGATTTTTTTTTACCTATAATATATTGTGATAAAGAATGATCCTGGTAGTATCAGTTAATGGTCTCTTTACCTCCTATTCCTGAATGCCTTTTTCCTTCTCTAACTTAGGGATATATTCTGCTCATACTTCATTAAACAGGCCTTCTATTTCATTCTATCTGTCCACAACGTCAGGGACATTACAATATCTACATTTGGTCACTTGATATTGTCATACTAAACTAGGGCAGTATTTTCACATTCTGTATGTATTTTCTTTCTCTGAGTTATTTCCAAGGTTTTGTCCTGCAAGGAGGGTATTTTTCTAATGTCTCATCAAGTGAATATTTAAAGATAGCCAATGCACTTTGCACTTATTGAATTCATCATCTGTAATTTTTCAGTTTGATACACATTCCATATATCTGTCTCAGCAAAATTTTCTATCCACACAATATGTGGACTTAATAATCTCGCAATATAGTTCTGTGCATTAATTTTATAAACATTTTCTTGGATTCATTTCCAGGCGTTTCATTTGCCTCTTCATACTCTGGTATGGAATTAATATTATGTTACTTTGAGAAAGTCATATTGTTTTCCTTGCTCTGCTTTCTCATACTCTCGCATTAACGTTTTGGAATTACTGGAAACATTTCTTGGTGTCCACTGTTGGCTTTCATTTCTTTTTTTTTTTTTTTTTGCATTAAGGAGACTCTATTAATCAAGTTTGGTGATACCAAGGCCCACTAGATATTAACAGGTGACAAGTCCATATTGCAATCCTCTCTGAATCGAAACCCTGAGAGGAACAAAAGGTCGTTATTTTGTTTGTTTGTTTGTTTGTTTCAATTATTTTTTGACAATCTTAACATAGTTAATTAGGGTAAAAGGCTTCAAGGGCTATAGGTAAGTGGGTAAGACTATTATTTGCATATTGTTTCCTTCATGTATCTGAGGTAAAGAGGGATATTGAGGGAAAAGCCCCACCCAGTTTCCTACCCACCCCAAATCCCGGATGTAGGGCATGCATTGAGATACTTGCTCAACTGGTTTTGATAGTTCACCAGTTATGAATTGCTGCCAGTCTCACCATTCTGAGCATGATGAGGTCATTGAAGAATCCACTGATTGACATAGTCCATTATGGAGTCCATTTGCCCAGTATTTCGCTGCCAACATATAGCTGAGGTGGTTGATTGACTTGTTCTGTCTTCTGTCTTTTCTTGGGTAGGGTTCTGCATCCGGCATTTCAATTGGGGAGATCCCCAAAGAAACTTTGAGGTATTCCCAGACCAGATTCTTCTGTGTTCGAGCAAGCACAGGGCCTGGCACAGTCCATCGCCCCAATCAGCTGGTGGTTTCAATTGCTGGGTTTATTCTGTTCAGTCCCGACTTCCACTGGAACCAACGGGTGTTGCAGTCCAGCCTGGTTCTGCCCAGCACATACTCAGCCCTCACATAAACCAGTGGGAGCTGCAGCCTAGTCAGAGCGACCCACAATAACCCCCACCAGGCCTGCCACCTAACCTGGTTGGCCAGTATGTATAGCAGACTACTCAAGTCTGTCTCACATTTCATTTGGCTCTTGTATATGTGAAAGGCTATTGAAGCTTAGTTCTAACCAGCTCAACTATCCAGCCCTCATGGATGTTGTTGAGTGCCTCTCTGTCTAGCTACCCCAGCCCCTATCCTAGTTTTTGTGCCCGCCCATGGTAGTGGTAACCCATGAGGTAAGAGCCCACTATTTCCCTCCCAGGTCTCACTCCTGGTTTATGCACTCTTCAGGTGGTTCTGTGGTTTGACTTGACAATTAGCCCCCAGTGCCAGCTTCTGCCAGCTGATGCTGCGGCTAAGCCCAAACAACCCTCACCCACTCTAATTTATGCTTGCACCAGTAGGAATAATCAGCCCAGCCTGGCTTTTCCCTGATCTAGTCCACACGAGGTGTAAAGGTGTTGTAGTCCTGCTTAGTCTGGTCTGCCCCCATCCCAGCCCACACTCTCCAGTGGGAGTAGCTGACTGGCAAGGGGACCCCCCCATATTTCCCTTGCCAGCTCTGCCCCCTCCAGTCCTTGTTCTCACGTGTGCTGGTTGGGTACTGCGGTCACATCCAGAACAGGCAACCTCACCTTGGCATTCCCTATTGTACACTGGTTTTTGTCACGACCAAACCTGGCTCAACCCACACTCTGTTCTGGTGTTCGAATTTGCCAGTGGATAACTTGAACAGATTCAGCCTGGTCTGCCCCCAATCCATGCCAAATGTATGCCAGTAGGAAACTTTCCATGGCCTATTCTGGGCTATCATGCTTCTTGCGCTTATCTGCAGGGACTGTGTCCTGCCACAGGAGTTTCCCAGGCTCCTCCATCAGAACTCCTCCCAATGCCAGATTTTGCACATACCAGGGGGCCCATGAGCCAGTCCTACTCAGTTCACCTCCTGTCTTAGAGGAAACATTGGCTTTTCCTGACTGGCCTTCAACCCAATCTGGTTCTTGCTATTGGATGTTTCAGCCCAGCCATGGCTCGTCCATACCCATATATGGCTCACATATGGCTCAGTAGGGGTTGAGACCTAGCCTAGTCTGTCCCACATCTACCCTGGCCCTCCAGGACACCAGAGGGTGTTGGGGTCTGACCCGGCCTGGTGCATCTAATCTCAGTCGGCACTAGTGCCATGGGAGACTAAAACCGTTTCCAAATAAGAATGCAGCCCCTATTCCAGCACATGTGCCCATTGGTGGGAACCTCCAATGAGTAAGTGTGTCCCCTTAGTTCCCCAACCAGGCCTGTTCCCAACCATAGATCATATGCATGCCAGTGGTTGCTCTGACTTAGCTTAGCTCATCCCCTTACCTGTCCCGCCCTCTGCCTTAGACACTGTGGCTTAGCATCCTTGACTCTTGCAGACCAGTAGGTGCAAAAGCCTAGTTCAATATGACTTGAGCTCCATGTTGGTTTCTAGTTCCTCTTGTAGGCGAGGTTTGCTCAGTCCTGCCCTGTACATCCCATTGCATTACCAAATTACACATTAGCCAACTGTTGGAGCTACTTTGCCCAGCTTGTCTGACATCCAGGTCTGGACCACATGTTCACCAGCAGGAGCTATGACTCACCAGGGGAGTTTCCCAAGTTCCTCCACTTGATCCACTCCCAGACCCAGTTCTCATAGATGCCAATGGGTTTTAGGCCAGTGGCCAGTGCAGTATGGCCTTCCATTTGGCCGTGTATGAGCTGGTGAATGTTGCAGCCTGGCCCACCTCACACCCTATTCAGGATGCATATTCGGGTGCTGCTGCCTTGACCAGTCCAGACGTTTGGGGGTTCCTTTACCTATGATTGATGGCAGGCTCCTTGGTCACACCTAGCTTAATCCATCACCACCCCAACTCTTGAGCTAACCAGAGGGGCTAGAATTTCCACATTGTGTGGCCCACACATCGCCCACAGAATATACCCCTGGATATGGTTCTCGAGTGTTAGTTAATGTCATGGCCCTACCTAATGTGACCCGTCTGCTGATCCATCATCATGTCAGGTAATAGGATATCTTGCTGGACAAGCCCCCACCAGCATGTACTGTTATTAGCTTTTTTATGAGCTGGGGTTAGGTGCTCAGCACTGTTCAGTGATTACAAGTTCTTCAAAGGAAGAGTTACTGTCATTGGAAATCTTTAGGATTGACTCACATCCCAGAAGCACAGTGGGATCAACCTGGAGCTACCTAAGCAGTGATTCATAGAACCAAAATCCCAGTGTTCCACTGCCAGTTTGCCAGCAGGAGGAGCCTGGTGCCAAATGGAGCACTGGGCCCCCGGAGACAGTGTGCATGTGTTGGCTAGAGTTGGGATCTGAGCAAGACACCCTGTACTGAGGCCCCCAGCAGCCAGGAGGCTGCTGGAAGTTTAAACCCCCAGGCCCAAGGTCATGCCCCTCCCCAATCCCATTCACTGCCCATTGAGTATGGTGGGTGGGCCCTGGAACTACCCAGTCACAGAGACTACCCCCTCTGTGTACTCACCCTGAAGGAAGAAGCCCCCGGTGACAGTTCATCAAGTGCACGTGGTATCTGGAGTTGTGGATATCCAATGGTGTGTGCTCTTTGCACCACATAAATCTGGGAAGTGCTCTGGGCAGTGATAGAGTCCAGTCTGAGACCCAAGTTGGCTTTTAAGATTTCTATTATTTCTATTATTCTATTATTGCAATCTCTGACAGCCTGTATCCAATGCAATAAGATAAGGAGTTGTAATCCATAAAACAACTAATGTGAGTCAGACTGCTTATGATCTACATCAAAGAACTGTAAAAACTAAAACACTCTTAATACACTATGTTAATTAGCAATGGAGAAGGAATGCAGAGAAATCTTCCATCTCCCTAAAAAGTGTGAGGAAGACGTGAAATATAGCCTATCAGGATCAAATCTGGTAACTCATAGACAACAAACTCGAATCGGCACTAGACAATAGTAAAGCTACACAGGCATATGGGGGAATCAGGAGAGATCCTGACAGCCCCTTAACAGGAGGTCGTGTGTATTGAGCAAGTGGGAGATCCCAGAATGGAGCGGGTGGACAGGAGGAGGCTTGTATCCCAAAACTGAAGACTCCCAGATCCTCAACAAGGACTATCAGTACAGACACCAAGGACTACATCCCAAATGCCAAGGAGACCACGGCAATAGGAGTGCCTTCAGAGGCTGAGAACTCTGAGGTCACCCACCCCAATCTGGAGCTTCCATAGGGGATGGAAGAAGTCCAAACACTGCCATGCAAAAACCAGCATTGTCGGAACGACAACCAGGAGCCCTGAGCGGTCTGTAGAAACAGAAGAATAATAAACTTCCTTCGGGACTAGGGAGGCGAGCTTTCTCTGGTCCTCACCTAGCTCTGGCTCTGGGTCCCCACCCTCTCTTGCGATGACCATTAGGGTCGCTCCAGAACCCCCTCAAAACAAATGAACAAAGACACAAATAAAAAACCCAGAATGGACAGACAACAACAAGGAAAGCTTAGAACAAGAAAGGAAATGGTCAGCGGGGCTGCACTCATAACTCACTAGGTGGGACTCAAAGATTAGTTACGCCTCACTGGGGTATTGGGGATTTCTCTGCACACCCATCCTAAAAAAAAAAAAAAAAAAAAGTTCTGTATCTAAACTGAGGACACATGTCTTGCTACAGTTATAAGCCAGTTCAGACCATTTGAAAAACAACTAAGTTCAGCAAAATCATGCTTCAACACAATAAACAGCTAAATACTAAAATGAAAATAGACACAGGACAGCTAAATAGTAATCTATAGCCATTTTGAGGGGTATAGAAACCGGTTGAATATAAACCAAAACTGAAATGTCTATGAAGAAGTCACAGGATGTAGTTGAGAACCTGCATTTTCCTATTAACATATTGGTTAATCAATACCATGTCAATTAATGCTATAATGGTGTAAATTGCTGTTGGGAGGGGTGGGGGGAATCCCTGTGCCTATAACACTGTGTTACATAATGCAATTAATTTAAAAAAAAAACAGATTTCTATTGTCAGCAGCAAGGAGGACACAGTAACATTTCCTGGCATAATCCCAGCCCGACCTCCTCTTTTCCAAGTTGATCAATGCTTGGGGTTACACAATAGTGGTATGATGAACCAAATGTCAACTAATTTCCTTAAAATCTAGTGCATTTGAGCCTAGCATAAAATGGGTAACATTTTGAAACTAGGTGTAAGTGTTTACTTAGAAAGGTACAATATGCATAAAATATATGATGGCAACTCTCAGAGTATGCTAATGAAGATAGATGATGTTTGAAGATAAAACCCTGAATTCATATGAATAATCCCACCAATAATAGCTTAATACTACAGTGTAACATGAAATAAATGTGCAAAATGTGAAATTACATACATTTATTAAAACAGGTTGTACAGATTATCTACAGATAATCATATTCTACATATTAACATATTCTACAGATTATCACAAAAAAAAAAAAAAACAAAATACAGTTCTTTGTGGCTAAATGGGCCCAACTGGAAACTACAATGCTAAGGGAAATGAGCGAATCCCAAAAGGTTAGATACCACATGTTTGCCTTGATTTAACATCTAATTTTTGTTTGGTTGTTGGTTATTTCTTGAACCTATCATTGATACTGTCTCAACCCAGATGTTTCAAAGAATGGAACTTGCATTATTTTTAACATATTGTTTACTCAATACTATGTCAATTAATTCCATAATGTTGTATATTGATACTGAGGTTTTGTTGGGGCTTTTAACTGACCGGAACTTTACTCTGTTAGCCCTGTCTTCAGACCAGAGAAGGTCTCCCCAAGAGGCCACTGAACTTATCTGGACAATAAGACGCTGGACTTTATGCTAGGTATATGCTTGCAAGGAAGGAATCTCAACTGAATTTGAACTGTGGTTATGCATCAAGGTGGAGGAATCCACCATGGGGGGAGGGGTATGGGAGGGGTGGGGGAATCCCCAGTGCCTATAAAACTGTATCACATAATACAATGTTAATAACAATAAAAAAAGTAATTTTTATTATGTAAGTTTCCAAAAATGACCACAAGATATAAGTCTATAAATTCAGGAGTTTACAAGACCAGTAAGTGTTGTTTAGTTGTTTTCAATATTTACTTATTTGTATTGAAATGTCAGATAAACAGAGAGATGTGAAAACGAAAATCTTTGCTGGTTCTCTCACCAGTTGGAGGCAATGTCCCGATGTGAGCTGATCCAAAGCTTGGAGCCAGGAGATTCTTCTGGGTCTCTCATGAGGGTGCAGGGTAAAAAGATTTTGGGCTGTCCTCAGGTGCTTTCTCAGGCTACATGCAGGAAGCTGTATGGGAAGTGTGGTCACTGGGACATGGTTTGGTGCCCATATGTTCTCCCAGGTAAATGCAAGGAAAGCACTTTAGCAATTAGTTTATCACTTAGGGACCAATAATTGGAAATTTAAGAAAAAATCCTGAACTAATGTCTATAATATGTATCATCAAAGAGGAATAAATATTTGTGAAAAATAAATAAGAATCTAAAAACATTTCAGTGAGCGTATACAGTGTCAGAATAGAGATAATCATCTTAACACAGATACAGTGTAGTTAAAGTTAGAATTTGAGAAGTAGTTGCTAGGAATTCAACAAGCAATGGTAGATTTTGATTTATTTGTAAGTAAGGAGAATTAAGATTTAGGTGTTATAAAGGGCTTCTCACGAGCACACACAGAAAATATATTCCTCTACAAAAAAAATAAAAAGGAAAGAAATTTCAATACATACAAAATTTTGAAATAAGACAGATATATAGATTTTGGCTGTGACAAAGTGAAAATAAAAGATATACTTGTAAAATTACTCGTAATCTATCACATTGAATATCCAGGATGTTTGAATATTTCCCAAATGATATATTTTATCTTTCTGACTTACTTTATCAACTCTTAAAATGTTTGGCACATTTTTCAGAATGTCAACTATTCTTTTATCAGAACTAATAAACACCAAAGGACTGACAGTGGCATACATGTTTCCCACAAGACTCTGGATATGCTGTACAGCTGGCTCATATTTCCACAATGTGTATAAGAAGGATGTGATGATGATATCGACACAGGACATAATCACAAAAAAACTTACAATCAATAGGACAGTACAGGTGGCCCTTTTTGCTGGGGAGGTTCTTAGGGAAGTACTCATGTTGTGAAGGTACTCAGACTTCCTCTGATGCCTGCATAAGAAAATCACCATGTACATGCTGGAGAGCAGCATCACTCCTACAAAGAAGGCATTCTGGAACAAGTTAAGCACGCGATATAGTGCCCTGACAATGGAATTATTTGAGGTGTGTGAGCAGTACTTACTGACATTGAGGAGATTGGTCCTGTTGGAATGAGCTACAGTGTAGATGATCATGTTGCTATTGGAACACAGATTGAGGCAACAAATACAGAAGAAAGCAATGGCAACATGTTTTGTGAGTTTATGTTTAAATGTTGACAAGCAGAAGGAGCTGGGACTGATGGTGATGACCTGAACAATGCTCAGGAGACAGGTGGTGGAGATGGAGAGACCCCTAGACACTCTACTCATATAAAGCATAACTTTACATTTTAATTCATTTGGAAATCCCAGGGATTTGAACATGTCTGCCAATAAAATATCTTGAGTGGTAAGTAGCATCACTATATGGACAAAAGCTAGCTGACAAGTGATCATGTCTGTTGGTCTAGGTCTAGTAATTTGATGGATTTTGCAGATGTGGAAGAGAAGAAGGGAGGTATTGGCAAAGATGCCAATGGAAGCTTGGAAAAAATACACATTTTTCAGTGACAACATTGCTGGATATTTTTTTTTCATGTCAGCATATTTGAAGATATTTCAACTACCTATGAAACAAAACACAGTGTGCATATCACCATATATCTTTCTGTTTATATGAAACAAAACAATATAATTTTAATTTGACTTCTGAAATATTTTGAAATTGTTTCTCTGTAAATACACACATACATGCATATATATAGCAATTATATATGTAGATAGGCATTTTTGCTATATATATTTGTGTATATAATGATATATAAGCATATATAAGTGCTTGCAGCAATGGACTTGGTACACGGAGCCTGACAATGACACACATGGACTACTGACTGATGGTCAATAGCAAAAGTTTATTAATAGTATCAGACAGACTTTTAAAAGAGGGTTGGCCCTTAGGCATCCAGGGAGGGGGCTTGAACCATTTGCATTTCAACAGTAAGGTCTCCCAATACTCTAGCAGATCCTTTAACTAAACCTGTGAACCAAGATATTTCTGTTCATTTATCTCTATATCAACTGCTCCTGGGCATTGCAGAGGAACTGCTGCTAGCTCTGGTTGTGCATGGTAAAAGATTCACGGTCTCTCTCTCTCTCTCTCTCTCTCTCTCTCTCTCTCTTTGTCATATATATAGAGAGAGTTTTTATATATAAAATGATACAAATTCAGAAACAAATCACAAAAATAGGAAACCTTTTCACAACCACATGACATACCATGTAGTAATGTAGGAATCAATGCTCTGTTGATTAAATGGATGCTGAACATTCTGCTGAGCTTAATCTAGTAAAGCAAAAAGAATTGTGTATCACCTTCAAACTCACTAAATGATTGACTGCTTCCACATCTGAATGATCACGATCAACTCATTTAGTAACACACTTAAGTAATAAATAATCTATTACAATAATTATAAGTAAATATGTAACTATTACATTATTCATATATTATGAGTCATTCAATAAAACAAAATTAAATGACAAAGTGGTGACCAGATAAGAATATCAACATTTTCTTCATCCACCTCAGCGATATTTGCCTGATGATCTCCTAAGTTTTATTATATTTATAGGGAGAAGCATTTTAAGACATATGACATTTACAACACTAAAACACAGCAAGAACGATTGATGAACAAATATGTGTGAGTAGGTTGATAGAGCTGATTGACAAAATTGAGTCAGCTGGCAGAATCAACCAATAAATATTATTTCCAGTATAATTTCAAAATAGGTTCGACTCAAGGAATTTTTTCGTAATAAGATGGACACATTTTAGAAGAATAAAGAGGATAAGGATCTAACTGCATTGATTATCTGCAACGCATCAACTGTTCTTTGGAAATGTCGCGTAATGCAGGAAAATGAAAATGGAGCATTAATCGTGAGAATATGCAAACTGCAAATTGTGTTTGTTTACAGAACCATTGAGAGATAGAGAAAAAAACAGATATAGCAAACATTTAGTGTAAAGTAGAGATAAAAACTGCAGCAAGTTAATAGAAAATCATAATTTGTGAGTTTTCAAACAAAGAACTGAATTGTTAATAACAACAGAATCACGCAGATACAAGAAAGAGAAGTGAAAGTGCACTCACACATGCCAACCCATAAACCATTCAAACAGGAAGGCTATAGCCTAAACTTTGCCATTGTTATGCAATGTCACCAAAATGTACTGAGTTAGTTCAGGTATGTTATATGTGATTAGAGAAAATTGAAATCAATGAAGAAGTTAAACTTAAAAATCCTGCAATAAATGATAGCATGCTCAAATTCAATTAAGGTTAGCAAAAATATAGAATGACAATCCTGCAAACCTATAAACTCATGTGCTTCTGTAATTCATGAAATCACAGAATTCATTAATCTAAGAATCATATCAATTGTGGAAAATTTTCTAAACGCTCCACTCAAAGATAGACTGCTTCATCCTAGAAGCCACAGACACTCACCCAGTTAAGCCTCTGATGGGACTTCATAGCGAAATAAATCCTCAGGATGTGTTTATAGTGAGGGGATGGTACCAGCTCATCTCCTTTCAGGCCAATTATTCTCACTTCACTTGAAGGAGCAGCACAATTCTGGCCTGTCATCTTTAGAAGAATATCCACTTGAGGGAAAAGGTGAACGTTCCTGGTCTCTGGGAGACATCAGTAGACAGCGTTTGGGTGCCACTCTTCTCACCTGCACACTCATTTCTCTGAGTCAGGCCTGCCTGGACAGGTTGTCTGTTCTCAGTCCTTGTTAACAGACAAGAGGAAAACAGTAAGCTTAACTTCATGACAAGTTCAGGCCACAGCTAGTTTCTCAAGAGAGCCCCATTATCCAGAGGACTTGTGATGACATCCTAGCTGATTCTCCTGTGTGGATCTCAGGGAAACAATAAGCACCTGTAAATCAGAAAATGGTCCCCTCTCCCACTCCTCCATAAGAAGAGATATTTTTATCCTATACGAAACATCCCTGACCCAGGGCATCTGCATCGGTAGCAGAATGCAGGCTGCATTTCCTCCTCTCCAGGGCAATGCAATTCCCTGGAACAGAAAGTGTAGATTCTGTGTCCACAGCACAGAGGATAAAGTTCAAATGGCCTATTAAAGATGCCACACCTGTCTTGTGCCACATCACCCTTAGCCTTCTCTGAAAGTTTCACTGACAGTCACTTTGTTTCATGCACTCAGAAGTACAATTAGCCTACCAGCTATACCCAGCAGCCACCTCACTTTCTTACTTCCAGAAGGTTGAATCTTTTACATGAGTGGGAAAGGTACATCTTTGATTTTTATAAACTCAATACCTTCTAATTTTAAAGTGATGATGCCAATTTTCTTCAAAAGCATGTCCTCACTTGCAAACTGAGTCTGTTGATTACCTTCTAGTCAGCCTTTCATGTATTATCCTTAACTCATTGTTGCACTGTTATCAATTGGAGCTGTGTGAGGACCTACCATCCCATCATATATGAATGCTGTTTTTTGAAATGGAGGCTTCTGTGAAAGTAGATATAATAGGCTTGCCTTTTCAGGCTCATGGTGTAGAGCTGTTGCTGTCCTTCATTTTAATTATTCAGTCAAACTGATTAATATATCCTCACTACCCAATGTAAATTTTTTGTTGAAATACATTTCTTTACGTATGTGTGTGTAAATGAACACATTCATTGAGAAGCAGAAATTCATGGAGAAAGATAGAGTTTCTATGTACTTTTTTGCCGCCACAGAAGACTATGATGGCTCAGTCTGAGTTTGCATGATGCTGTGCCCAAGGAAATTCATCCACATGGCTTCCATGGGTAGCAAGAAATGAGCTACATGAAGCTTCAGCTGCTCCCTTCCAGGGATTATGTTAACCGGAAGCAGAAATCAGAATCATGCACCAGACTCTCTAACACTGGTAATTTAATACAGGAAATCAGGATTTTAACACTAGGCCAAAAATGATCCCATCACCACTAAAAAGTTCTTCTCTATGCAAAATAGAAATCCATAAGATGTTATTCAGTGTGATCACCTTTCAGTCAATTAGTCACCAAAATGTATACTTTGAGTCTAACAGAAATGCTGTGTGCTGTAATCAACATTTTACAATTCCAAATTACTACCATATACTGTGTAGCAACCTTTCGAAACCAATTATTTTTAAATTCTCATGTCTTTGGTAAATGAATAATATAGGCTTTTGAGGATGGCTGAGAGAATCCTCACAGCTTTGCATTTTTACGTTAAAATTAAATGTAAAAACATTAATGTATGAAACTACTGCTGGATCCTTAAGGAGATCTACCAGACAAAAAATTTCAGAGATCAGAGTTGGAAATGAAATTGCTTAACATGTTTCAACAAAATAAACATCATTAATCACGTTGGAAGGAAAGACTGGGATGGAAAGTTTAAGAAAGGATAACAGAGGTAAAACTGCTCGGTCAAGAAAGAAAAGCATTGATTTGTGTCTGTTCCCTGTACTGTTTTGGTCTAACACCTACAAGAGTATCTGGTACATAGTAGAACAGGAGTTTTGGCAAATTATTTAGTGAGCATACTATGCTTAGGGAGTAGTGACAAATTATTGCAAAGCATTATATCCTAATATCTGCCTACAGAATTTGCATGTATTTTAGTCTTTTTCTAAGTAAATTGCTCATACTTTTCTTTCTTCATTTTCAGGACATCTCAACATTACTCCCAAAAGATATTTCTCTGGTTATATTGAAACATGGCAGGGTCCTTCATAAGCAAAGCTATATCCATCATTCTGCTAATTTAGTGTATCCTGAAATTGTGGCTATAGACATTGGCAGGTTGTTAAACATTCTATTTTCTTTCTTATTTTTTGAAACAAAGAACAGAAGAGACAGTAAGATTTTCCATCTGATGATTCACTCCCTATGTGACGGCAATGCTGGGACTGTGTTGATCCAAAGCCAGGAGCAAGGAATTTCGTTCCAGTTCTCCCAATTGGGTGCAGGATCCCAAGGCTTTTAGTTTTCCTTGATTGCTTTCCCAAGCCACAAGCACAGAGCTGAATGTTAAGTGGAGGTGCTGGGATGAAAACTGGCACCCATATGGGATCATGGAGAGGAATTTAGCTGCTAGGCCACTGAACCAGGCCCCAAAGATTATATTTTTAACATATATCTCATAGTTTTATTGGGAGTCGGTTTTTCACTTGGAGGTAGAGATGCATACTACAAAGATTTTACCTGGCTTTTTTTTTTATTGTTGTTTATGTTGTATTATGTGGTACAGTTTTATAGGCACTGGGGATTCCCCCACCCCTCCCATACCCTTCCCCCCATAGTGGATTCCTCCACCTTGATGCATAACCACAGTTCAAGTTCAACTGAGATTCGTTCCTTGCAAACACATATCTAGCATAAAGTCCAGCGTCTTATTGTCCAGATAAGTTCAGTGGCCTCTTGGGGAGACCTTCTCTAGTCTGAAGATAGGGCTAACAGAGTAAAGATCCGGTCAGTTAAAAGCCCCAACAAAACCTCAGTATCAATATACAACATTATGGAATTAATTGACATAGTATTGGGTAAACAATATGTTAAAAATAATGCAAGTTCCATTCTTCGAAACATCTGGGTTGAGACAGTATCAATGACAGGTTCAAAAAATAACCAACAACCAAACAAAAATTACAAGTTAAATCAAGGCAAACATGTGGTATCTAATCTTTTGGGATTCGCTCATTTCCCTTAGCATTATAGTTTCCAGTTGGGCCCATTTAGCCACAAAGAACTGCATTTTGTTTTTTTTTAATAGCTGAGTAGTATTCCATGGAGTAGATGAACCAAAGCTTTCTTATCCAATCTTCTGTTGATGGGCATTTTGGTTGCTTCCATGTTTTTGCAATTACTGATTGTGCTGCTATGAACATAGGGATGCATGTTGGTTTGTCGTAAAACAGGTGTTTTGGATATATTCCTAGGAGTGCAATTGCTGGGTCATATGGTATGCAGATTTTGAGCTGTTTGAGTGTTCTCCAGACTGATTTCCATAAAGGCTGTAAAATTTTGTTTTTTTGGAATTTTTATAAAGTTAACACATTTCATGTATTTTATATAGACAGCTTTAGAGACATAATTATACCCACTTCCTAAACTCTAACTATTCTCCTATTCTCTCTCTCTCTTTCTTTATTTCTTTTCTTTTCTTTTTTTTTTTTTTTTTTTTTTGCAGCAATGAACTTAGAGTAATATAGTAACAAATTTAATCCTCTGGCAGTTTAAAAAAAAAAAAAAAACAGTAGAGAATGTTTTCACCAGATACTCCAGCACCCAGGGCTCCTCCATAAGTGAGCTAAAGTTTAACGTAACAGTAAAACAAAACTTAAGCTTAAGTATCAGTATCTAAATAGGAGCTTTGTACTCAGTGTCATCTACAGAAGCCCGAAAGTGAAATGCACCTAATAAAACATGTGTTCATTTTGCCATCATATTCAGACGCTTAAATGGAATTCTCTGTATATGTTCTATTTTGAGAGCTGATTCTTCAGTCCCTTAATGCTTAACTGAGGACACTCTGCTAAGAAGTTTTTCTGCAAAGTAGAAGGGAGCCATCTGCCCCTGCCCCTTCACTCAGAGGAAGATTTAAGCAGAGTGTGACAATCAGGAGTTGTTGCTATTTAGAAACCTGTGGGAATAATTAACATAATGTGTTATTGCCCATTCCCCATAATGATGCAGGACAGCAGATACAAGAGCCACAAGAGAATCCTGAAAACATTTCAACACCACTTTGGTATAAAGTGATGCCTGAGATACATACATGTGGCTGGAGACCACCTGAAGACAACAGACTAAGCTAAATGAAGACATATCTTGAGTTCTGATATACCTGGTCATTATGCTTTTCTAATATTGCCATAAACATTCACTAACTGCACTTCTTAAAGGTGGTGTGTGTACCAGTGGTAGTTTTTCAGTGTTTACAATGCATAAAAGATTTTTTAGGACAAGCCAAAGAGTTAATACGCTTCAGCAGATTGTCACCTACTCCTTAGCAGATTTTATTACTGATCAAAATGATGAATATGCCAAAAAGGAGGCATAATTTAGAAGCAGAACTAGAGACCAGTATATCATGTTGATATACCTCTGGATAAATCACTGTGCTTTTAACTTCAAGGTACTAAACTGAAGTCTCTCTCTTTTTTTGAAAGTTACTGATTGAATACCATTCAATTCATGCAAGGTTCCTATTCACATGTGTGTCTTGCCCAGTTTCTGAAAAATTGTGTGAGTATGTTTCCTTTTTCTCTTTTTCAAAATTTATTTATGTATTTTTTGGGGAATGTCAGATATACAGAGATGGCAGACAGAGAACACAATATTCTATGGCTGATTCACTCCCCAAGTAAATTAGTCAGAATTGAGCCAGGCTGAAGCCAGGAGCCAGAAGTTTTTCTTGGTCTCACATATGTGTGCCAAGTCCTAAGGCTCTGTGACATCCTTGACCGCTTTCCCAGGCCACAAGCAGGGAGCCAGTTGATAGCAGTGTCACTGGGACATGAGTCAGTGCCCATATGAGATCCCGGACTATGCCAGGTGAGGACTTTTGCCACTCAGCTGTGGTACGGATCTTGTAAGAATTTCTTGCTAAGGTTTAGATGATACTTATCAAAAGAAACCTGTAACGGCAGGAAATGAGAATAGTGTACATAAGCAGATCACCATAAAGAAATTACACAGACATATGAAAATAAGTGATCTCATAGAAAAATTATCTGTATTATTAGAAAGCAAATAAATGTGCATGATCCCATTGGAAATATCAAAGTTAAACATACCTAATAAGTCTTAAGTATGGAGGATCTTGTGTTTTAACTGTTGGATATGAGAGACTACCTAGATACACAATTAAAGTTTGTAGACATTGCTATTCCTCTATGCCTAGCCCTTTTTCATTGTTGTTAATAATAGGTTTCTAATCTGTTTCATTGATCATCATGTCTATTTTTGTGCAAGTACCAAGATGCAATGTTTATAACCACCGTGTCGCATGGTATCAATGTTACAGTGTGGTGTTTCCATCTTCATTTTTATAAATTTTTTTAAAGATTTATTTTTATTATTATTATTTTTTTGGAAAGGCGGATATACAGAGAGGCGAGACAGAGAGGAAGATCTTCCGTCTGATGATTCACTCCCCAAGTGAGCGCAATGGCCGATGCTATGCCGATCCAAAGCCAGGAGCCTCTTTAGGGTCTCCCACATGGGTGCAGGGTCCCAAAGCTTTGGGCCATCCTCGACTGCTTTCCCGAGCCACAGGCAGGGAGCTGGAAGGGAAGCGGGGCAGCCGGGATAGAACCAGCGCCCACATCGGATCCCAGGCGTGCAAGGCGAGGACCTTAACCACTTGCGCCACCGTGCCGAGCCCCATTTTTATAAATTTTGCTTTAGCTCTTTCAAGACTCTTGCATTCCCATATAAATTTATGCATAATATTCTTCTGTAACTCAGAAGAATTCTCTGCATATTTCAGTGGAATTACACTAGATCTATAGATTGGTTCCAGTAATATGTTCATTAAGTGGATATTACTTCCACCAATCCATGGACACAGAATATTTTTCTATGCTTTGATGTCTGCTGTTTCTTTCTATAAAACTTTGCAATTTTCATCATAAAGTTCTCTCACATCCTTGGATAAGTTTATTCAATTGTGTTTAATTTTGTTCAGCTATTGTGAGTGGGATAGATCTTATACATCCTGCTGATCCTCAAGTCCTTTCTCAAACATGGAATACTTATGTATGCAAAGGCTGTTAATTTTGAGTTTATTTTATATCCTGAAACTTTACCAAATCACTACTGAGTTCCAACTGTATTTTCTTTTACTTGGAATCCACACAGAAAAAAACATGGATTCTATTTATACCAGTCAAGTCCCTCCAATCAGGTGAGAAAGGGGAGGATACAGAGGCATGAGAAATACCTCTGGAGACCAGTTTCAGAGAACTCAAACTGTTTTATGTTTACTCTTTCAGCTCTATATCAAGTGTTTGTTGTTAGGCAGAATATCTCAGCAGGTGGTTAGCAGATTGATTTACCAATCAGTGGGTAAGGCAAACAACAATAAACACCAAAGAGAACACAGTGAAGCAATAGAGACTATCATATCCACATGTGAAGATGCGACACAGTATGCACCTCTACTGCCAAAGCAAAGATGGACTTCCAATGAAACTCTTAGATATAATTTTTTCCATTAGATGCTGGATCACTTGCCATTGTCCATACCTACAATGCCAGGATACACTTAAATGCCAGAATGATGAAATTATGACAGTTTATCAAGGACTACACTATTTTAAAAATATAGGGAAATCAGTGAGGCGAGAGGATTTGGGGAGTGTGGAAGGGAAATCTCAGAGTGTATGGAACTCTATCATATAGTGATAGATAAATAAATAAATTTTGGAGTAAGAAAGCATTATAATTTTTCCAAAGTACTGTATGATGACACTGTCAAAATTGGTACCAGTTGAATAGGAATCTAATACAGCATATGAATATAGATGATAATAGTTCGGCCTTACATCAAGCAGAGAGAATACAATATGCTCACACACAGAAACTGAGCATGCACAAACAGAAGAATATTTGTTCATATTTCCATATGATAAATTAGTGAATATTTCATTATATGCAATGAATTGCAATTCTTAATTTTCACAAAATGATACTCATTTGTTGTATGTGAGTTTTCACATTTTTAACAGCTTGAAATGGGTTTTTTTTTTAATATTTCACAAATACTTAGATATAAAATTAACAAAGAAAGCAGGAGTTCATAAATACCATTTAAAGACCAAATGGACCTAACTGATTTCTGTAGAATATCTCACCCATAATTGCAGGCAAACATGCTTATTTTTAGTACATGAAGATTTCTTTAAAATGCAATATACAAAAAGCCATAAAGAAAATCTCACATAATTCCAAAAAACATTTGAAGTTACATAACATATGTTTTCTGGCACAATGTTATCAGGCTGGAAAGTATCAACCTAAAAAATTTCTAGATATTATAGAAACACAAGGAAACTGAACACTTGTGGCTGAATAATGTATTTCAGGGGAAATTAAAATGGAAATTTGAACATTTCTGAGATGAGTGAGAATAACAACAAAACCAATCAAAACTTATGGAATACGGGAAGTTGAATGCCAAATGCTCATCATCTCCCATTACCTACAAACCATCTACATTAAGTGCACAGAAGGTATTCTTTTGGTGGAGCTGGGTGGGCACAGATAAGTGATGATGGACTCCATATTCATTTGTCAAGACTTGAGTATTTGAAGAGGCTGCAATGCCTGCATAGATATGAGTGGTTGCAGGCCAGGCTCTGTGCAGCCAATGCAATTTCATGGTGCTGTCAAGAAAATAGTTCTGTGTGGTTCACTGTCTTTATGTCTGGGATTGTAGCCAGACAAGAGTTGGCCATCACCTGGAACTGTGAGGCATGCACACATCATCACCTTTCTAAAGGTCTGAGGTGCCATCTGCCAAGGCAGAGCCCTCACAGGCAGGTCGTGCTGAGATCACCTCTTCTCTCTACAATCCAGGAATTCTGTAGAGTTGAAATCGAAGTGGAGTAAACATGGCTCATTGCTATCTGCAATGCATTGGTGATTTTGTAGCTGCAGTTTTGTTTGCTTGGCTATGAAACTGTATGAGACTGTGTATGCTCTTAAGCTGATCCACTACATGACATTCAGCACAGATAATTCTAAGTTCTCAGGCAACAAGACCACAGTCTGATTAACCAGGCTGGTTAACTCACGGGTGACTAAAAGGCTGAGTCTGGTTATCTTTCGTTGTTTTTAAAGATTTATTTATTTATATTGGAAAGGCATATATACAGAAAATATACTTTAAATTGGGAGAGAGAAAGAGAGATAGATAGATAGAGAGAGAGAGAGAGAGAGAGAGAAAATCTTCCATCTAATGGTTAACTCGCCCAAATATCTACCTAAGCGGTGGCTGGATCTGGCCAAAATTAGAGCTGAAGAACTCCATTTGGCTCTTCCATGTGTATATGAGATCCGAGTGTTTTAGCCCCCAAACGCTTTGCTTCCCAAGTGTATTAGCAGCAGGAAGTTTCAACAGAAGCATGAAAAGCATGAAGTAACAAGGACTTGAACTTGCACTCTGAGATGGGATGCCACTGCCACAAGTGGCAGCTGAATCACTATGATTACTGCCCCAAATAGTAATATAAACCATCTTTTCCCATCTTGACTACAGTATCAACTATTAAACTATTGTTGTACTATGAGTGATAAATGATAGTTATATTTTTATTCTATGTAAATTTAAAAATATGGATAAATATGATAAATTGTTATTTTGTCATAATGTTAATTGCCAGTATCATAATTATCAAAGGTCTTACAATATTTATTGAGTAACATTTTAAGACACATGACATCATTCACAACATTCGTGTATTTCAGATGAACAGATACATGTTGATGGAGTTTATCAACGGAATTGTGTCAGTCGGAAGAATCATCAGAATAACATCATTTTCTCCATGATAGCTCCACACTAGGATTTTTTTAAAGATTTATTTATTGTTATTGGAAAGTCAAATATATACCAAGAAAGGAGAGACAGAAAGATCTTCCATCCACTGATTCACTCCCCAAATGGCCATAATGACCAGAACTGAACTAATCCAAAGCCAGGGGCTAGGAGCCTCCTGCGTGTCTCCCATATGGGTGCATGGTCCCAAGGCTTTGGGCCATCCTCAACTGCTTTCCCAGGCCACAAGCAGGGACCTGGATGGGATTAGAATTGGTGCCTATATGGGATCCTGGAGCATACAAGGGTTTAGCTTAATATCTATTAAATGGGTTCTGTCTAACCTGTTGAAAGCCTTATTTTAATGAAGTTAATTCACCATTTTTCTGTATCTTATATTAAATGAAACAGTGTGTCTCTAGAAGATATACAATGTTATCTGGCTAATGAAATAATTCCAAATTCTTACATAGTAAGTTCGTTTTATAACTATGGCTTCAGACTATTCTCACAATGTTACATCACATCTTATCAGATGCTCTAAGTGAGCTGTTGATCTCTAATACTTGGCTCCAAAATTACAAAGAAACTGGAGTGTATGACAGTCACTTTAAGAGCCAAGGCCTTGGTAAGAATATGTTCTGTCAGTCACTTCTATGAAGACTGGAATTCACAGGTTACAACAGGGACATCACTGTTTGTACTCAGTCTCAGTCTAACTTGAAAAGCCTTAGCAGCCATCACTGGCACCATTGCCAGCGTCTAGCTCCTCTTATCATTACAGATGTCCATGCACTGATCAATTTGTCTTTCCAAAATGTCTTTTGCAAGGATAGACATAATTAGATTTCACTTTCAATAAAGTCTACCTCTATCTTAATAAAAAAAAAATACAGACTTTAATAATTTTGAAACATCCTTACTTTGCTTATAATTGTGATAAATACAATACTTGTTCTTTGGAATACATTCCTTCTGAGTTGTGTTGTTTTCTGCTACTTCCTCCAGCATTGGAAAGAATATTTTTTTTTAAAAATGTGGCAATATACTGTGTAGGTTTTAACAGTTTCATTATAAAGAACACATTTCTTTCTAAACAAAATATTCTATGCATTCCATAAGCATAGTTCAAAAAGATAATGACCCATGCTTCATTCCTTGCTAATCTTCACACTGCTCTCTTCCTCTCTTCTCATCATCAGATTTTCAATGTCATCATTTTAATCCACTCCATTTTCAGAGGCTAAATTTTGGACCTCTCGTAATATTCCATAATTAAACAGTAGAAAGGTCACAGTTCCACTGGAATATAAATATGGAAGAAAATATAATTATTTTCTGAAATGATGACCTAATACATTTTTTGTTTTCAACATAAGCTGCAACATATCAGGAAAGCATAGTTGTCTGTTTAAGACTGACTTATTTTGCCAAACATATTGGATTCCAGTTGCAACTAATAAAATATAAAAGACAGGATTTCATTCTTCTATACAGCCAAGTAGTGTTCTATATTACATATACATAACTATATATATATACACACATATATTGATACATATCTCTATACACACATATACATGTATACATGTTTATTTTAGTTACTGTGAAATTAAATTAAACATAAGAGTACAACTTACTCTTTAATATTGATTTCAGTATGTTTGGGTAAATTTCCAGGAGTGGGAAAAGTATAAAGTAGATTTTCAGATATCTGAGCACTCTCCATATCATCTTCCATAGCGGTTGTACTATTTTTCATTCCCACCAATGATGGTGCAAAGTAAATGAGTCCCAACGTTACCATCAGAATAATTGTTTTTAATTTTGTATGATATGAATTCTAATTAATATTAGGTGAAACCACATTGTGGTTTTTAATTATATTTCCCAGATGACTAAGGATTCTGATTTTTTTTTTTTTTACTGTATTATTGGTCATTTTATCATCTTTTAAAAGTAGCCTGTTCATATTCTTTGTCCAGTTCATTTTTCTTTTTAAAATTTTTGCAAGAATTGTTATTGTGAAGAAGAAATTGCTTACATTCCATAACTACAATTCAAGAAAATAGCCACATTAACTCCATCTATTCCCCATGAATAAGCCGGCTGCTGGTGGGTCTCAGGACAGGGCATTTCATGCCTGGATCCCAGATGACAGCCACCACATGCACATGGTGAGCTGACCTGGGCGGCCAGCACACTGGGGTTTTTGGTTCTTTGAATTGCTGCTTAGGTAGATCCAGTTTGTACGCACTGTGCTTCTAGGACGTGAAGCAATCGTAAAGATCCCCAATGACAGTAACTCTTCCTTTGAAAAACTTGTAATCACTGAACAATGCTGACCACCAAATACCAGTCTATGCAAAACCCATGGCTCGGGGCTTGTCTGTCAGAATCATATACTGTTACCTGACATGATGATGGATCAGCAGATGGGTCACATTAAGCAGGGCCATGGCATTAACTAGCACTAGAACCATAACCAGGGGCAGATTCTGTGATGGATGCGTGGGCCAAACCCTGTGGAAATTCTAGCCCCTCTGGTTAGCTCAAGAGTTGGGGTGGTGATGGACTAAGCTAGGTGTGACCAAGGAGCCTGCCATCAATCAGAGGTAAAGGAACCCCCAACTGTCTGGACTGGTCAAGGCAGCAGCACCTGAATGTGCATCCTGAATAGGGTGTGGGGTGGGCCAGGCTGCAACATTCACCAGCTCATACAAGGCCAAATGGAAAGCCACACCTTGCCAGAACCTGGCCTAAAACCCAATGGCATGTATGAGAACTGGTTCTGGGAGTGGATTAAGTGGCTGAACTTGGGAAACACCCTTGGCGAAACATAGCTCCTGCTGGTGAACAAGTGGTCCAGAACTGGGCGTCTGACAATCTGGGCCAAGTAGCTCCAATAGCTGGCTAAAGTGTCAATTGGTAATGGAACAGGGTGGGCCGGGCAGGACTGAGAACATCTTAGCCCAAAGGCAAAACTAGAGACCAGGAGGGCGCATAGGTCATGCCGAGCTAGGCTCTTGTACCTACTGGTCTGCGTGAGCCAAGAACACTAAGCCAGAGTGTCTAAGGCAGAGGTTGCAACAGGTGAGGGACTGATCCAATCTTTACCATATCGGGGTCTGCTCGCGGGATGAGGGACCCAGATAATGCGTATGATCTATGGCTGGGAATAGGCCTGGTTGGGGAATTAAGGGAAAAACTCTAGCTGTGTTGAAATTCCCACCAAGGGGCATGTGGCCTGGAATGGGGCTGCGTTCTGAACGGGACACGGTTGTAGTCTCCCTTGGCACAAATGTAGACTGGGATTGGATACACCAAGCTGGGCTAGACTCCAACTGGAGCAAACAAAATTAGAGTGGGTGAAGATTGTTTGGGCTTAGCCACAGCATCAGCTAGTATAAAATGGCACTGGGGGCTAATTCTGTCAAGTCAAACGACAGAACTACATGGAGAGTGCATAATCCGGGAGTGGGAGAGGCCTGGGAGGGAAATAGTGGGCTCATCCCTCTTGGGTTACCACTTTTTACAGGAGGGCACGGAAACCAGGACTGGCACTGGGGTGGAATGGGGTGTGGGACAGACTGGACTTACTGCTACACATACTGGCGAACCAGGGTAGGGGGCGGGCCTGGTGGGGGTTATTGCAGGTCTCTCCAACTAGGCTGCAGCTCCCACTGGTTTATGTGAGGACTGAGAATGTGCTGGGCAGCACCAGGCTGGACTACAAACACCCATTGGTTCCAGTGGAAGTCGGGGCTGTAAACAGAACCAACCCAGTGATCGCAACCACCATCTGATCAGGGCCATGGACTGTGCTGGGGCCTGCACCTGCTAGTACATACAAGAATCTGGTCTGAGAACACCTCAGAGAAAGTTTCTTTGGAGATTTCCCCAATCGAAATGCTGGACTCAGAGCCCTAACCAAGAAAAGACAGAAGACAGAAGAGGTCAATCAACCATCTCAACTATATGTTGGCAATGAAATACAGGGCAAACGGAGATTTTATGATGGATTATGTCAACCAGTGGATTCTTCAAAGACCTCATAGTGCTTGGAGTGGCAATATTGGCAACAACTTATAACTGGGGAAACTTTCTAAACCACTTGAGGGCCTGGTGGCGTGGCCTAGCGGCTAAAGTCCTCCCCTTCAACTCGCCAGGATCCCATATGGGCGCTGGTTCTAATCCCGGCAGCTCCACTTCCCATCCAGCTCCCTGCTTGTGGCCTGGGAAAGCAATCAAGGATGGCCCAAAGCTTTGGGACCCTGTACCCCGATGTGGGATACCCAGAAGTTCCAGGATCCTGGCTTCGGATCGGCATAGCATTGGCCGTTGCCCTCACTTGGGGAGTGAAACAAAGGATGGAAGATCTTCCTCTCTGTCTCTCCTTCTCTCTGTTTATCTGACTTTCCAATAAATAAATAAATCTCTAAAACAAAACAAAACAAAAAAACACTTGAGCAAGAACCTTGGAGTATACCCAACATGTGGGACCTGGGAGGGTGGGAAATTGGGTGGGGTTTCTCCCTTAATACCCCCATTTTAAATATGAAGGAAACAACATGGAAATAATAATCTTACCCACTTTCC
Source organism: Ochotona curzoniae (assembly GCF_017591425.1). Taxonomy (NCBI): domain Eukaryota; kingdom Metazoa; phylum Chordata; class Mammalia; order Lagomorpha; family Ochotonidae; genus Ochotona; species Ochotona curzoniae. The sequence goes on from NW_024465232.1 coordinate 24,893, forward strand.
TGTATCCTTTGTACCTTTTTACCCCAATTAACTATGTAAAGATTGTCAAAAATATAATAAAAAGAAATTGTAAAGAAAATACAAATATTGCCTACTATGAATTTTATTATGGATAAAATGGTTATAAATTATTTTTATTTTTAGATGATAGTCATCCTAACTGGGGTTTTGTGAAATCTCACTGTGCTTTAGATTTTCTTTTCCCTGGTTAGTAGTGATCCTTATTTTTCATAAATCTGTTGGCCACTTGTCCTTAATCCTTTCATGTCCTCTATTTATTTTTTCCCTTTCTTTTGATTTTTTTTTTACCATTTTATCATTATTATTATCATTTAATGATACAATTCCATAGGCCCCTGGCATTTCCCTTATTCCCCCCAATTCCCCCTCCCGCACCTAGTTCCTCCATATCATTATTAAAATATAGGTCTTCATAAACAATCATATATGTCTATCATTGCAGGCATGGACAATGTCAGAGAGTACAGCATCCTATCGTCAAGATATAGTAAACAGTTTCATTGTAAGTCATCTTTGTCTGGAAGCAGAAATGCGTATTACACTGCATCCTCACATCTGGATGTTAGTCTCCATTTAACAGCTACTGTACATCCCCTCAAATGAAAAGTCATAGCACAAAATCAACAATAGAAAGAAAAATCAAACTTTACAATGCCATGAAGTTAAATGACATGTTACTGGATAGGACAGTCTCCATTACACAGTTACTATTCATCCCCTTAAATGAAGAACCACAAAACAAAATCAACATCAGGGAGAACAAAGAAATTAACAATGCCCAGAAGCTAAATAACGTGCTACTACATGACTAATGTGTAGCTGAAGAAATGAAAATCAAGTACCTTCTTGCAGAAAATAATGCTACTGTATTATCTACAAGTCATTGAATGATTAAATAAAAAAAAGTGTTTTGAAGAGATGAAACCAACAGAAAACAAAAAAAAATCCATGCGATATACTTTCTGCTGATTTTTGTTGGTGAATTGTCTTTCAGACAATAAACAGATGGGTTTTGTTTTTTGATCCAGTCTATTAATCTATGATGTTTGATTGAGCTTAAGCCATTTGCACTCAGAGCTTAATATACATGAGTGTTACTTTGGTCCTCTCATTTTAGGAATGGGTTGTTCATTGGTTCAGTCTTCTGTTGTCATTTTACTGGAATGTTTTTCACAATTGCCTTTGGTTTTGGAAGATGCTATTCCTCTTCTCTGTTAAGAGAACATCTTGAAGGATCATTTGTAGGGCAGGTTTGGAAGAGGCAAATTCTTTTAGCTTTTCTTTACTCTGGAAGAATTTTATTTCATTTTCAAAGACGAAAGAAAGCTTTGTGGGGTATGTTATCCTAGCCTGAAAATTTTTTTTCTTTTAGAATCTGGAATATGTTACTCCATTCTCTTCTTGCCTGTAGAGTTTCCTGTGAGAGATGTCCTGTGAGTTTAATTGGCATTCCTTTATATGTCAATTGATTTTTTTCCACATGCACATTTAAGGAGCTTTTCCTTATGTTCCATTGAAGAGAGCTTGATAATCATGTGTCTTGGTGAAGATCGCTTTTGATCAAGCCTGTTGGGAGTTCTATTCCCCTCCTGGATGTTGTTTCCCAATACTTTCTCCACATTAGGGAAATTTTCCTTGATTATTTCATTAAATATATTTGCAAACTCAGATTCTCTTTCTGCACCTTCTGGGACTCCCATAACTCTTATATTTGGCCTCTTAATAGTGTCTTTCAATTCTTGAATACTTTCTTTGGCCTGATCCAGCTCTGCTTCCAGCTTTTTGTTTGCTTCCCCTCGATCACAGGAAATATCTTCCAATTCTGAGATTGTTTCTTCTGCTTGCTTCATTTAATTTTGGAGACACTCCATTGTGCTTTTAATTTGCTCTACTGTGTTCTTAATTTCTGATATATCAGCCTTGATTTGCTTTATTTCTTCCTTACATTCTTTGAACTCTTGCATGAGCTTCTAATTATTGATCAGAAGCTTTAAAATGAGTTTTAAAAATTCTGTGTGCCCCACTTTCTCGATGTCTTCCTCAGTTAACTCTGAGTTTGGCATAGGGTTTGGGCCTTTGCAGGGGAGTCTTCAGTAACATTCATTGTCCTTTTGTCTCTTCTTTTGCTCTTGATCATTGTACTTTTGGTTAGCAGAGTCTTCTCCTTGGAGCAGGTTTCTAAGCTTTGTCACCCACAGGTTTACAATGCGATTTTACTTATTGCATTTGGTACACAACCCTTAGCTTGCAGCCATTGTGCCACAACCTCCAGTGAGTTCCAGGTCTGGGTTCTTATGTCAGATTTCCACCATTATCTTCACAGCCCTAGATCCTGGCTTACCAACTTTCTACCTCCTTGATAACGTGCTGAGGCTACACCATTGTCTCTGCAACCTTTCTCCCATTTCCAGTTGGAGCAGGTCCCAGGATTAGAGAGACACTAGGCATCCTATATAGTTAGGTTGTTGGTGGCACTGATCTTGTCGGAACTTGTTGGACATTAGGTCTGGGTGCCATATGGACCTATTTTGACCTGTACAATGGAACAGTAGGCATTATTTTCCTGTGGGACCTGTACAATCCATGGACCTCAGCGAGTTTTCACAAGCTCAGCACAAACGCAGTTCACTCTTGTCCCCTGCAGACTTAAAGCTATTGCCACAGTGTGCAAAATGGCAAATGACATACTACTACTTCAGTTCTTGATCTGCTGGCCATCAGGTCTGAGGACTACCCAGACCTGTCTTGGGTGGAACCTGTAGAATGCCACTTTGCTGCAGTTCACTGAGTCAGAAATGAGTTCACTCCCAGCTCAGCGTATGCTAAGTCCTTTCCCTTGTCTTTGGCTCCTTAGGCAAAATGGCACTCAATTCAGCTCTTGGGGGCTGACTGGGCTGTGAAATCCACCCTGTTCTCACACTGCCCATCTGGGATCTGCTGCTCTGTCTCTGCTCCTGGTCAAATCAAACAGACCAGCAGGACTAATAGTCCTTTCGGTTTACCTCCTAAGCTCCCAGTGGAAGTCCCTTCCCACCTTGTTGCTGGTGGAGTTCCGGCTGCTGGTTGAGTTCAGATCACTGTTCGTTGCATAACACTGGAGTATCAGTTACTGCAATACCACACCATTGTGTCTGCTGCTTTCCTGAGTCTGTCAGTCTCCAGGTACCCCTCTGCTGTTGTTCTGTTCTTTCCTATTTCCTGGAATATGTCCACTCTGCTTCATCGTGATTAGGTGTTTTTCGGTCCATTTAAACGTGTCCTTACCCTATTCAGCCAACTTGATTCTCCTGATTTCTTTCTATATATCCTCTGTCTATTTCTTAACTGGATTGTTTGCTTTGTTGTTCTTCAATTTTCTTAAGCTCTTTATACATGTTAGATGTTAATTTTCTATCTGGTGAACAATTTATTTTTCATTCAATCTGTTGCCTGTTTGCTTTGCTGACATTTTCCATTTTAGTGCAGAATCTTCTTACCTTTCTGTAACTCCATTTGCTTATATTTGCTTTAATTGCCTATTCTTTTGGCATCTTTTCCAAAAAGTCGTTGCCTATAGCTATGTCATTCAGTGTTTCCCAGCTACTTTCCTGTAGTAATTTGATTGTATCTGGTCATAGATATATATCTTTAATCCATGTTTGAGTTTTTAACTTATTTGTAGGAGTTAGGTAAGGCTCTTGTTTCATGTTTCAGCATAATTACATACAATGAATCCTTGAAGTGATTTCTGTTCTCTCAGGAATGTGTTGACTTTAGTTAGATGGGTTCATTCTCAGATTTGTGTTCAGTTCCAATCATTTGCATGGGTATTTTTTTTTTTATGCCAGAGCCTGACTATTTTGATTACTATTGCCTATAGTAGGATTGAAGTAAGTTATTTTGATGCTTTTGGTCCTGTTTTGTTGTTAAACATTGCTTTAGCAATTCAGAGTGCTTACAATAAAAATTCAGCATCAGTTTTTAAAGGCTTGTTTTTTTTACTGAGGTGAAAAATTTTACAGAAAGAGGGAGAGAGAGAAATCTTTCATCTGTTGGTTCTCTTTCTAGTTGGTCAGCATGGACAGAGCTAAACTGCTTTTTGAGATGAATGTACAATATATACTGAATGGGATTGTACTGAGCCTGTAGATTGCTTTGTGTAATGTGGATGTAATGGTACTAATGTATTAATATACTGATGTACTAATGTGCACAGTAATGGTACTAATCCATGAGCATGAAAGATTTCTCACTTTTTGGTATGTTCCATTTCTTTAAGGTTTTATACTTTTCCTTGCAGAGAGTATTTGCTTTCTGGTTAAATTTATTACAAGGTAGTGTTTAATTATGTTAATTGAACTGATCTTAACAGTTCTTTCTCAGCCACTGCAAATTTTTTTTATACAAAACGGTACATTTTTCCATTTTACATTCTGCAACTTTATCAAACTCTGATGTGATTTGCAATATTTTCTTGGCAGAGTTTTTTTTTTTTCCCTCCATGTAAAGAGTCATGTCATCTGTAAACAACTTGATTTCCTCCTTTAAAATTTGTATCATCTTGATTCTTGTTTCTCATCACTTTATATAAAGTGATTACTTTATATAAAACTTCTGCAACAACATTAAGTAGCAGGGTGAAAGTTAGCCTCCCTGGCTGGTTCTGAATCTTCGTGGAAATGCTTTCCATACTTAACCATTCATAGCATACAAGATATAGGTTTACATATACTACTTTGATTATATTGAGGAATGTTCATTCTGTACTCAGTGTGTTTAATGTGATTTTTAAAGAATTTTTAAAGTATTATTTCAAAGGTATATTTTACAGGCAAAAAAAAAAAAAAAAGAGGCAAAGCACAAAGGGAGAACGGTCACTCATCTCCTACTTCAATCCTTGAAATGTTTGCAACAGCCAGAGGTAAGCTGGCCCAACTCTGGGAACCAGGAGCTCCTAAGATCTGCCATGTCGGTGCAGGGTCCCAAGGACTCAGACCATCATCCGCAGCCTTGCTGAGCCAAAATAGAGCTGCCTTGTAAGTAGAAGTGTTGAGACACAAACTGATAACCATATGTGTTACTGCTGCCACAGGGGACAGGCTATCATGCTGTGCCAACATGGCAGCCATGCACTTAAGTGTGTGTCATAAAATCACATTTTATATTCTCAAATGCTTTCTCTGAATCTATCAAGTTAGACATAGAACTTATGTTCTTCAGTTTGTTAATGTGACTTGCATGTGTTGAGCTATCCTCACATACAAGGGAACAATCACACTTGATTTAGGTGAATGATCTTTCTCATGTGTTTTTTTGGATTCTATAAGCATTTTTTTTTTTTTGAAAAAGAAAACTCTATTCATCAGGGATATTGGCACACACTTTTATTTCTTTGTTGTATCATTTTCTGCTTTGCAATTGACATAACTCTGGCTGCAAAGAAATTTATGAGTATCCCTTCTATTGCAAAAGTTTGATAGTTTCAGAAATGAAATTAGTTCTTCCTGTAAATTTTGATGTAACTGAGAAGTGAAGAAATCTGGTCCATTCATTTTGTGGTTGGGAGGGTCTGTTTCACTTATTCAATCACTGTCTTAGTTATTGGTCTATTCAGGTTTTCTTTGTCTTCTTCCCTCTAAAATTATGGTAGATTGTTGGTGTCCAGAATTCTATCCATGTCTTTCAGGTTTTAGAATCTGTTGATACGTTCTTTTTGTAGAAATTCCCTGATTCTTTGATTTCTGCACTTTCTGTTGTTACATGCCTTTATCCCTTCCAATTTCTTTGATTTGGGTCTTCTCCTTTTTCGGTCAACTTGGGTATTTGGGCTTCAATATTTTGTTTATTTTTAAAACCCAACTTCTCATTTCACTGACCTTTTATTTTTGTCTATCTTGGTTTCAGTATTATTGATTTTTTTTCCTCTAATTTGAGTTATCTCTTTCCTAATTGTAAGAGGTTGCCTTTCAGGGTCCCTGAGAAGTCTGGATAAACCATTTATTTAAAAGCTTATAATTTCTTTTTCACTTCTCTTGCCAATTGCTGTGAATTCCCCTTTCAATAGTGGTGTTGCTATACCCCATATATTTTGATACATTGTGCTGTTATTTTCATTCATTTACAAAAATTTTTTGTTTCACTTTTGATTTAAGACCTGATGTTCATTCAAGAGGGTGCTTTTATTCTCCATGTGTTTACCATTTTTCTTAAATTGTCTTAAATTTGTCATAGTTTCTGAAGTTCTTGATTTTTTTCTCTATCCCATTGTTGTCACAGAATAAACATGGTATAATTTCAATTCTTTCCAATTTTCAGGCTTACTTTATTGCCTAGCATATGGTCTACACTCTCAAAAAATGTGCCCTTGGGCGAACAATAAGACACAATGTAAGAACATTCAGGGAAGAAGTTTAAAATCATCAAAACCAACTAAACATAACTAAAATGGTGGAAGGAATATCTGAGGGTTTCAAGAAAAATTAACCCAGAAAATGATCTAGTGAAGGAATCAAAGAAACAAGGTTTCTATTCATGTAATATTTGTCATAAAAATAATATGGCTATTTGGCTTATTCAGATTACAGGAACCAAAAGGAATTAAAAATAACTGCAAACATACAAGGTGATATCTTCGTCATATGGAAGCAATTTTATATTGTTTTTCACACATGAAATAAACTACCAGAATAAAATTCTGTATCATGTAAGATTTGATTTTGGGTTTATATTTAAAATATGTAACTCAATGAAATATACATACAAGAATCAAAACAATGTGAAATAAAACCATATGGATAAAATGTATACTTGTGAGAAGGTGGACAAACAGGATAGAAAGTTTTAGCAGTGAATACAAAGAGAATATCAGGAGAGAAACAGGTACACTGCAGAGCTGGAGAAGGAAGAAAGTTATACCACATGAGCAGAGCTTGAAGGAGACCTGTAGAGAGAAACAAGCATTGATGTAGACAAAGAAATACTGTTGAAAATGCCCAAAGTTGCAAATTGCAGCCCAAGAGGAAAGTGAGCACAAGCAAGTGATAGGAAGACATTGTAACCCACATGCAAAAGCCCGATGAATATGGAGCCAGCACAAAGTGAAATGAAGCAGGTGGACTCCCTTGGGAACCTCCCAAAGAAATGGTGTGTGGCAAAAAGCCTTAGGCCAAAGTGTTGACTCAGCACTTGGGAAGGTAGGCAAAAGTGAGTTAATTCCACAGACTCCTGATTTATTGTCCCTAGATATGGGAATTCACAACATTGGAGAACAAGCCAATGGGGAGCAATATAGGAAAGGGAGGGACCCAGGAAACAAAGCTGAGTGTAAGCCACACCCAGAAGGCTGAAATCTTAAATGCTCTGAGATATCAGAACCACCTAAGAGGCAGTTGCTGGAACATAGTTGGGCCAAAAACTAGATCACAATCAGCTAATGAATCCTGGAAGAAACAATAATGAAAGCTAAAATGCATTTGCATTCTAGGGCATTAGCACCCTGAAGTTTGGATTTCAACACCCATAGTGTGAATTAGGTAGGAAGGGGGAGTGAAGGCTGTAGTAGTGCACACACCAGCCATGGGAATAGCCCAGAGCACACTTGAACACTCCACGGACCAATGGCAGGAAATCAGAGAACTGCTAGCAGGCAGAGGGTTGATGATTAATACACCCCTGGGAAAGGCATGAAGGAACAAAACCAATGATCTACTCAACTTTTCTGTTCCACAGGCTATGGGGCAGAGCAAAACAGAGTACAGCACTACAAAATTGGACATGCAGCTCTGAGGCTTTGTGGCTGCAGTGGTACCAGTTACAACCCCTGTTCTATCATTCAAGATTCCATGAGAACAGTGGTCCTGCACTGTGCCTAGCATCTTGCTGGAATTCTCAGAAGCATAGCAAGACAGTAAGCCACAGATATTAACAACTAAAGGGAAGTCTGCATAGATGTCCAAGGAACTGCTCACTCTTCTCTCAAAAATGAAAAAAAAAAAAGAATGAATAAATGGATGAAAGATTGATACCTCCTTGCTTCCAATCCCAACTATCTCCATACTCACTTAAAGAAGACTTGAGGTAATGAAAGAGAAATAGCATAGTATAAAATAGTGGCAGTAACTTCCCTGTTCCCAACACTCCTGAAACCACTAGAGACAGAGGCTAGGCAGACAGAAGTTGGCTATGACCTAGGAATGCTCAGCTCAAGGGAGGCAACCAGGGTGTCACTGTCTGCAGATCCTGAGGGTGAAGCCCCCAGGAGCAGTGAGCACAAAAATCCAGACATCATCCCAGAGGAAGAATGAATAGGAGGGCCCAGTGTGATGGTCTAGTGGCTAAAGTCCTCATCTTGCATATCCCAGGACCCCATATGGGCATAGATTCTAATTCCAGCCATCCCACTTCCCACCCAGCTCCCTGCTTGTGGCCTGAGAAAGAATCAAGGGTGGCCCAAAGCTTTGGGACCCTGCACCCATATGGGAGACCAGGAAGGGGTTCTGGGCTCCTGACTTTGGCTCCTTTGACAGGTACAACTCCTGTCAATGTGGCTGCTTGGGGAGTGATTCAACAGACAGAAGTTCTTCCTTTCTGTCTCTCCTGTTTGTATATCTACCTTTCTGATTATATATAAATCTTTTTTTTAAAAGAATGGATAAGGAACTGTTGTTACTGAATGAGATCCTTAAACTACATAATAAGTTGGGAGTGAGAGAAAAAAAAAAAAAAAACATAATGACAGACTCTGCCGGAAGAGAAAACTTGCTAATACAAAAGGTCGTGAACAAGGGTAATAAAAGAACTACAAGAAACACAAATGAGGAAATATGGTTTTCCCTAAAAAATAAGCAAAAGACAATCTCAATCTCAGATTTACAGGATGAAGACATTGAGGATCTTTTGGCAAGGAAGTTAAGAGAAATTATAATAAAACCCTTCAGAGACAGTGAGACAAGCACTTAAGACATTCATGGAAATCAGCAAAATACTACCAACAGACTTCAACAAAATATCAAACAGATCATTCATACAAACAGGTGGGCTTTCGCCCTGCATAGGAGGGTTGCTTAACATACACAGATCAATAAATATGATGCACCACATTAACAAATTGAAGCATAAAGCAGTATGATCGTCTCAATAGATGCAGAGCAAATCCAGCACCACTTCATGCTAAACCCTTAAGCTAGATAGACATAGGAGGATAATCTACAACACAATCAAAGCAAATTATGCCAAATCCAATACAAGTACTGGGTTGAAAGCTTTCCCCTAAGATCTGGAACAAGACAAGGATGTCTGTTATCAACCTAGTTGTGGATGTCTTCACTAGAGCTAATAGACAAGGAAAAAAAAAATTGAAGGAAATCAAATTGGGAAAGAGGAAGTCAAATTATCTGTTAGCAGATGGCAGGATTCTAAATACAGGAGAAAGAAAAGATACAATAGAGATTGCTAGATCTTATAATTTGGTAAGGTGGCAAAGTACAAAATAAAGAAATGCAAATTAAACGGCCCCAGTGTACAAAAATAACTCCAAAGCTAAAAATAGTACAGTCCTTTTAAATTGCAGAGAACATTAATATCTTTTAACAAACTTAAGTGACTCCTGAAAGACCTTTATGTGAAGAGTTACAAAACACTGAAAAAAAACATAGAAGAGAACTTTAATAGAGAACTTTATAATGTATGTGGATAGCCAGGGTTAACAGCATAAAATAACCATGAGGCCAAAAGTAACATGCAGATTCAATGTGATCCCAAATCAAATCATGAGGACATTCTCCACAGGGTTTAAAAGCATGATATAAAAGATCAGCTGGAAATAAAGAGACCACAGATAACCAAAACCTTCTTGAAGAATAAGAATCAAGACAGAGGAATCACAAATACAGATCTTAAAATACATTTATTACAGGGCAGGGGTCATCCAAACAGTCTGACACTGGTACAGAAACAGAGAGGAAGATCAAGGGAACCAGAATAGAAACAACAAAAAGGGAGCCCACACATAGATAGCCAACTAATCTTCAACAAGAGAACAGAAAATAAAGCAAGAAAAGAGTGTGGCCTCCTCAATAAATGTTGTTGGGACAATTAGATAGCAGCCTGCAGGAGTAAGAACCAAGACACCCACATTTCACCTTTACAGAAATGAAATCTAAATGAATAAAGAACCTAAATCTGCACCCTGAAACCATCAAACTCTTAGAAGAAAACATAGCAAGCACTCCACATTACATAGGCATAAGCAAAGACTTCCTGGAAAAGTCATAAAAACACAGGCAGTCAATGTTAAAATAAACAAGTGGGACTATAGCAAACTAAGAAGCTTACACACAGCAAGGGAAATAGTCAACAAACCAAAGAGGCAATCAGCAATCAGCAAAGTGGGAGAAAATCTTTGCATACTACACAACTGATAGGGTGCTAATATCCAGGAACTGGCACTGATATGCAGGAACTAAAAAGAGCTCCATAGACAACAATGACAAAACAAATAAACCAACTAAAACATAGGCAAATGAATGAACAGACATTATTCAAAGGAACAAATTCAAATGGCTAACAGACATATGAAAAATGCTTATGCTCACCACCAATAAGAAAAATACAAATAAAAACTACTTTGAGCTTTCACCCAACACTGGAGGAAACTGCCTATATAGGGAAACCTAGTAATTACACCTGCTCATGGAGATATGAGGTGAAAGGCACTTTATTTCACTGTTGGTGGTAATGTAGGGCAGTACAACCACCGTGCAGGTCACTGCGGGGGCTGCTCAGACAACTGAAAACTCATCTGCCACATGATCCAGGAATCTGATTCCTGGGAATATATATATTTAAATAATTACATATTATAATAATATAATAATTATACCTATACATGAGAAAGCAACTTGTATCCCTATATTCCTTATTACACAATATCCATTGTTGCACAATCAACAATACCAAATAAAAGAATCTAGATGCCCACTGAAATAAGATTTGGTAGAGAAATGGTGGTATACCTAATTCATGGAGTACTCCTTAGCCACTCCAAAGAATTAAATTCCACCATTTATAATGAAGTGATCCCAACTGGAGACCTATGTTCAGTGAAATAAGCCAATTCTAAAAGAATAAATATCATCTGTTCTCCCTGATATAAGGCAGCATTCATTCAAAAAGAAAAAAAAAAGATATAAAGCTAAACAAGTATACACTTGTAAACCCACAAATGAAGGATGTAGTGGGGACCAGAATGTCAAAAATCAAAGATCTGCAGTATGTATCTCCATTCTTGAGTAAATGTGGAATTGTTAATATTGGTAGACAACAAAATACTAAACTCTTTACTATTGCTTATACTTAGGTTGTCACGACACAAAAGGAGCAGAATACTGAAGTTCAGGCTACAGCTGAAGGACCATATTCATAAAGCATGGGAGAACACGGAGAGCGGAGAAGGATCAATGGAAAAGAACAAGAAAGTGAGGAAGCCATATACCCACAAAACTGCACAATATAAAATAATAAAAAAAAAAATATGTACTTGGAAAAGACCAAGTGAGTAACTGAAACTTGGGTGAACTTCCTCAGTATAAAACCTGTTAATCTTAGATTACGTTAGAGAATAGACTACATGGCTGACAAATAGTTGCTTCTCATAATATGAATAAAACTATTTTGAAAAGAGTCTATGGAACTATAATTTTAAGCACAAAGAAGGCAAATATATTACAAAGAAAATCATTAGACATTACAGATATGATTGTATTTATAAATCTATATATACAAAGATTGGAATTTAAAAACTAATTGGTCTAGATATTTATCCTGAATATATAAATTAAAGAAAATATTATAAATATCTTTGTCATGTAAGTTTCAAAATTAACCACAAGACACAAATTTGTAAATACAGAAGTTTACTATTTCAAAAGTGAAAATTTAAGAAAAGTGTTAAATAATATCTATAGCGTATAATGCTGAAGAGGAAGAAACAAAGTGAGAAAAGAGGAATGACAATCCACAAAAACAAGAATAAAATCTGCACAAGTCATATTTTGTTAAGACTACATATAAGCAGGTTATAGAGAATATAAAGAACTGTGGTAGAAGTGGATACTTAGTTAATAGGCTTCCAACAAGGAAAGATACATTTTTATTACTTCCTAAGACAATAAAACCTTGGAATTGAATTTAAAAGGGAGCTTAATGTGAGCACACTTAAAACAATGGTTGCTGTGTTAAAATTTGAAAATTCAAGATGTAAAAATTTGAATGTATAGAGAGAAGTTTGACACTATGATAGTGTCAAAGTGAATATAATAAAGATACAAGTAGAAGCTGTTAGATTCAAAGAAGAAAAGAGAGACAAAATGAATCTTATAATTCAGAAATTTTACCACTGAGGGGAGAATCTGATCACTGCTCCCTGGTGGGGGTTGACATGGGGCCACTCCCACAAGGCAGAGTGAGCACCTGAGTGAAATGGCCAGGAAGGGTATACCACACTGGGCTTTCACATGTTAAGTGTAGGGGAAGGGTGAAGGCAGCAGCTCCTTGTGCAAGCTTATTATGGGTAACACTGAGTACTCATCATGGTGAGGCTGACCTGCAGAGACAAGGTTGTGGGGATTCTGCATTCTAACATTCCTGAGTAGATTGATTTCAACTGACTGAAGTCACCTCTGGAGTCACATGACTGAACTGGACTCACATCTGGTCTAGACAAAAAAGCAAAATCAACAAATAAAACTCCACACACTTGTAGTATATAAACTTCTAGTTTGAAACTCCCAAAATTTTGGCTATTTAACAAATGGCAAAATTTTCAATTTCAGACTTGCTTTTAACTTGTTAAGACTGTTATACAAAACACATTCTGCAGAATGCCAATTATTCTTTCATCAGAAATAATCAGCATCAAAGCACTCACATTCACCAGCAGCCCCTGCACATACATGAGAACTGCTTTGTGTTTCCACACCACAGCTGAGAAGGATGAGATGATGATATCCATACAGTACAAGGAAACTCACCAGCACTGGGATGTTACAGGTGGCCCTTTTTGCTGGGGAGGTTCTTGGGGAAATGCTCATGCTGTGAAGGTACTCAGACTTCCTCTCATGGCTACATAAGAAAATCACCATGTACATGCTGGAGAGCAGTATGATTCCTACAAAAAAGACATCCTGAGATAATGCAATTCTAAAAACTAGTGTCATGATGATGGGGTTCATTGAGGAGAGTGAGCAGTACTTACTGACATAGAGTACATTGGTTCTGTAGGATTGAGCTACAGCATAGATGATCATGTTGCTATTGGAAGACAGGTTGAGCGACCAAAAACAGAATAAAGCAATGATAATATAATTTTTTAGTTTCCGTTTAAATCTTGACAGGCAGAAGGAGCTGGGACTGATGGTAATGACATGAACGATGCTCAGGAGACAGGTGGTGGAGTTGAAGAGACCCCTAGACACTCTACCCATGTAGAGCAAAAGCAGTAACTTGATTGTGTGTGCAGACAAAATATTCAGTGTGGTAATTAGCATCACAATGTGAACAGAGGAAAAATGGCAGGTGGCCATGTCTGTTGGCCTAAGGCTATGAAGCTGGTGGACTGTAAAGACATGGAAGACAAAGAGGAAAGCATTGGCTAAGATATCAATGCCAGTTTGGAAAAAATTCACTGTTTTAATTACATAAGTTGAGGTTTGTCTCAGGATACTGAAAACAGTTCAGGTACCTAGAAAACAAAGGGAGACCTCATGCCATCAGTGATCTCTCTGTGTAACAAAAATAATCACAAATCATCATTTTTAATTTACTTACCTATTTTTCATGGATTGTGAATGTTGAATAGATTACTTGGTAGTGAAACTTGTGCTGTATATTTTACAGCAAATTAAGTTGACCTGATACCTATTTTTGCATTTTTTGAAGATCCCTCTGTTTGTGGATTTCAAAACCATCTACGAAAAAAAAAATGTTACTTCTAATTTTATTTTTTTCAACATTTTGAAGTACTTTCTTTACACACAGCTGTACACACACAGATGGAGCAAAAATAACCCAGACTCAGAAATTAATAGCAAAATTTAAAAATTTTTTGTACAATCACATGACACTGCATAGTTGATTAATTGGCTATTGAACATTTTCCAAAGGTTTAAACTAGTAAAGCAAAAACATTTGTGTATCAGAACAAATCACTGCTTGTTCTATGATTGTATGAATGTGGATGTGCCCTGGCATCACAACATGGAGCCAGGAGAATTTGGCTATATAAAATTAAATTGAATAAATAGTCATTAAATTGAATGACTATTTATATAGTTGAAAAATCATCATCAATTTCAATATTATATGTAATCATGTAACATATCTGTGTAATCATTGTCATTGCATATATATATATATTCATTAGACATACACATAGTCACAGACACAACACACACACACATATATTATTGCATTGACCTACGTTTTACATTATAAACATTCAGCAAAATAACTACATAAAGGTGGATAGATAAAAATTTCAATGTTTTCTTCTTCCACCACAGTAATATTTGTTTTGTTCTCCCTCATCTTTTTCCCTGTTCTGTAAACATCCACTGTGCACTGACACTGATTTGAGCCTTTACCAATGAGGCTCATGATAATGTATAAATTGAGTGAGCAAAGACCTGGTTACTACGGGTGAATATTCACAAGTAAAGTAAAATATTTGCATAGTCAAACCTCTGACAGCAGTCTATATATATATATGTGTGTGTGAGCCTCAAAATATCATTTACTGTTTGATTTCTCAGTTAATATTTTTACATTTAAAAATATTTTATTTGGTTTTGTGATATAGTTCATCGGTTCTGAGGTTGCCCTGTCTTTCCCCAAGGTCCCTACCTGCCAACCCATTGATTTCAGGTCTAGTTTTTTTGTTTTGTTTTGGGATTAATCACGTGTCATTTTGTGACACAGTTTCATAGGCTCTGGGATTACCCCAGTCCTTCCCCACTCCCTCCTCCCATGTTGGATTCCTCCACATTGTTGCAGTAGTACAGTTCATATCCAATCATGATTCCCTCATTGTGAGCATATTATTGTCCAGACAAGCTCAATTGTTTCATTGGAAGTCCATCCCAAGTCTGAAAACAGAGCTGGCAGTATATCATCCCCTCCAATGAATAATACAACATCAACAACAATTTACAACATTATGGAGTTAATTGGTATGGCATTGAGTGACTAATATGTTATAAAATGCAAGTTCTTAACCTCTTCCTGTAACTACTTCATTGACATTTCAAGTTTAGCTTATACTCAACCGGCTGCTCTACACCTTAAAATGGTTATAGGGTATTATTCACCTGTCTCGTGTCTATTTTGATTTTTGTATTAAAAGCAGTTTATAGTATTGAAGCATGATTTTTACTGAACTTGACATATTTAGGATAGTCCAAACAGGCTTATAACTAACAAGGCATATGTTAAAGATTAGGGTGCAGATCAGTTTTAGGAGGGGCATGCAGAGAAATCTTCACTACCTTGGTGAGGAGTAACTAATCTTTGTGTCCTAACTAGTACGGTATATGTGAGTCCAAGCTGAACGTTTCCCATCTGTTCTAAGCTTTCCTTATTGGACTCTGTTTATCTAGTCTAATTTTTTTTTGGGGGGGGAGGCTCTGGAGTGACTCTGATGGTCATTGCAAGAGATGGTGAGGATCCAAAGTTGGAACTAAGTAAGGACCAGAGAAAGCTCCCCTCCCGAGTCCTGAAGCAAATATACTTACTATTCTTCTGTTTCTGAGGACCTCTCAGGGCTCCTGGCTGTTGTTCCAATGACATTAGATCCTGAGAGGAAGGATCTGGGCCTCTTCCATCCTGTGTGGGAGTTCTGAAAGGGAGTGGATGACCTCAGAGCTTTTGGCCTAGGAGGGCATTCCATTTCCCAGTATTCTCTGTGGCAGTTGGGATATAAACCATGGTGCCCATGCTGATAGTCCTAGGTGAGGATCCAGGAGTCTCCAAGGTTGGGATACAAGCTTCCTCTCTACCCCTGCTCCACTCTGGGGTTGCTGCCTGCCCCGTGTACATGACCTCCTGTTAAGCAGCTATCAGGATTGCTCCTGATTCCCACTGTGTGTTTTTATAGTTTTGCTAATGTCTAATGCAGATTAGTTTCTGCTGTCTATAAGTTACCTGTTATATTTTTGTTAGGTCATACATAACATCTTCCTCACACATTTTAAGAAGGTGGAAGATTTCTCTGCTCTCCCAACGCATTGTGGAATAACATAGGGTATTAACAGCAAATTAGATTTTTCAGTTCTTTGATGGAGATCATAAGCAGTTTGATTCACATTGATTGTTGGTTCATTGGTTACATTACAACATCTTCTTTCATGTGATACAGGCTGTTTGAGGTTGGCATAATATTACAACTGGACAGCATGCAGAAACAAGAAGATAGATATACATCTCTCACTGTACACTAAGATCAAATCTAAATGGATAAAAGACCTAAACTTGCAACCAGAAACCTTTAAACTTCTGGAAGAAAATGTTGGATATACCCTGCAAGATCTAGGATTAGGTCCTGACTTCCTAAAAAGGACACCAAAAGCAATAGCAATCAGGACCGAAATAAACAAATGGGAATATATCAAACTATGAAGCTTCTGTACAGCAAGGGAAACAATCAGTAAAGTAAAAAAAAAGCAACTCACAGAATGGGAGAAGATCTTTTCACACTGCAGAGGTGATAGAGGGCTAATTTCCAGAATATACAAAGATCTCCAGAACACCAAATCAAACCACTCAAGAAATGGGCACAGGAAATGGGCAGACATTTCACAAAGGAACAAACCCCAATGGCAAACAAACTTATGGAAAAATGCTCAAGCTCTCTGGAAATAAGGGAAATCCAAACTAAGACATCAATGAGGTACCACCTAACACCAGTAAGAATGGCTCTCATACAAAAAAACCATCAACAACACTTGTTGATGAGGATGTGGGAAAAAGAGAACGCTACTCCACTGTTGGTGGGGCTGCAGATTGGTATAGACTCTATGGAAATCAGTATGGAAAACACTCAAACAACAGGAAATCTGCATACCATGTGATCCAGTAATAGCACTTCTAGAAATATATCCAAAACACCTGCTACACCAGAAACCAACATGCACCCTTATGTTCATAGTTGCACAATCAATAATTGCAAAAACTTGAAAGCAACCAACATGCCTACCAACAGAAGCCTGGATAAGAAAGCTATGGTTCATTAACTCCATGCAATACTATTCAGATATTAAAAAAAAAATGATGTGCAGTTCCTTGTGGCCAAGTGGGCCCAACTGGAAACCGTTATGTTAAGGGAAATGAGTCAATCCCAAAAGGTTAGATATCATATATTTGCCTTAATTTAAGGTGAAATGATGTCAATATGAAAACTAATACCAGCTCTAGTTTTACAATGAATGTCCTTCATGAACAGTTACAAGTTCATCATGCTGTGATTGACATGTTTCTTAATAGTGTAGGCATGGACATTGTCAGAGGGTCTTACTGTCAGTATGTATTCAGTCCTTTCACTGGGAGCCCATTTTTGGTCTGGATGCATAGCGATATATAGCACTTTGTCTCCACATCTGAACAGATCAGTCCCGCTTACACTTCCATTATACATCACTTTAAATACAGAACCTGTGAGCACAATTAAGAACAGGGTGAAAATAATACATTTTCATCAACATCTATCATAGCATCTATTCCTGCAAGGGGGGGTTTGATTCCCCTTTTTCGCCACTGTTGTGAAGCATTTTTATGTTTGTAGCATGTTTGTTAACTTAGCTTTTTTATTTTACATTTTATGCTAATAATGTAGAAATTCCATCTTGGCATGATTTTGCAATAAATGTTATTTATGTGGGAGCACTGAGATGGAAGAACGTTTGGGCACAATTTAAATTAATAAAACACTGTTTTGACTGATAAACTAATGCGACCCATCTAAGCCGTGGAAGGTCCATCCTTCCCAATCACATATGAATGCCGCTTGCCTGTGTTAGACCCTGCTGCGGAACCAGACATGCTAGGTTTTCTCTGCCAGACTCAGAGAGCAGTTGCTGCTTTCTTTCATAGAAATATGTTGCTGAGATTAGTAAGTCTATACACAATGTGGATGCAAAATTTTGCTAAGACAGTTATGGAAGGTATATTAATCTGACATATTACAAATGAAGAATTCAGTAAGTAGAGTACATTGGCAATCCTTAAATATGCATTTGATGAGACATTTCAAAAATAGCCTCCCTACATGTCAAATCCTTGGAAATAACCCATTTAAAGACAAAAGCTTAGATAAAGTTAAAATGATGTTCTAGATTACTGTGATAATATTAAATGACAAAAAAAATGTATGGACCTTAAGATTCCTAAAGGTGTGGACAGGGTGGATTAGAAGTACTATTTAGGGAAATACAATAAGAAAATACCCCTCAGGTAAGAAAATGAAAGTGACTTATAGCACAGAAATCTGCATACTGCATCCACAGGATCCCCAATTACACTGAGAGCTGATTTGTCATCAGAAACTCTACAGGTTAGCAGAGAGTACAGAGACATAGCCCAGATCCTGAAATGATTCTGTCAGCAATGCTGTATCCAGCAAATATCTCATTGTAAATGTCGGTGAAATAAGGACCTGAAAACAAACAGAAACTGAAAGCATTTTTACCAACCACCACCCTAACAAGTTATGCTCAAGAATGTGGTGCACAGATAAATTGAGAATGATAATACAATGAAAGAAGGAGAAGGCAGAAAATTTCCTGGTTAAAATCAACCATAGATGCTACAAAAATCAAAATATGAAGAAGGGTATTTTCTAATGATTAAAGTATCAATTCCACACTAAAGTGTATAATACTCCTCAACACAATCAAAGCACTATATAAAACACATGCCCATCATCACATTGAACAAAGTTTGAAAGCATTGCACCTGTCTCTGGAACCTGCTAGGAGTGCTATGTTCACTAGTGCTGACTGAATGTTGTACTTGAAGTGTTATAAAAAAGTCATTTGATAAGAAAAATAAATCAGAGGGATACAAATTGGTGAATCTTTACCTGTTTGCAATTGATAATGAACTCTCGAGTGGGACCAAAGTGTATACTGAGAGAATACTGCACTCTTAAGAGAACTTAATCAAGTTACAGTGCAGAAAGTAGACAAAATCCAGCAACTTTCACATATAAAATAATGCTGTGACTATGAACTTGTAAGGTGTTTTACAAATTGTAAATAGAAACTTAAATACCTTGGAGTACTTAATAAAGGATGACCAAGATATGTACAGGGAAAACTTACAAAACCTGAAGGAAAAAATTAAAGCTGTCAGAAAATGGGACACTATTGAAACCTCATTAATTAGATTTATATATGAAATTAAAATGTCCCCACTACCTGTTGCAGTGTACATATTGACTATATAAACCCATAAATGCTGAGGTTCTGGCACAATTACGTAGTGGTTAAGGTCCTCGCCTTTAAAACCTGTGATCCCAGATGTGCACCAGTTCTAATCCCGGCACCCTGCTTTCCACCCAGCTACCTGCTTGTGGCCTGAGATGCAGTTGAGGACAGCCCAAAGCTTTGGGGCATTGCACCCGCATGGTAGACCCAGGAGAGCTCCTCTTTCCTGCCTTCAGATTGGCTGTTTCAGCCATTGCAGCTGCTTGGGGAGTGAATGATGGGACGGAAGATCTTCCTTCCTCTCCTCTTCTCTGTCTCTCCTCCTCTCTGTCTCTCCTCCTCTCTGTATATCCGACTTTCCACTAAAAATAAAATAAATCTTTAAAAAAATTGAATAAACCCGGGGCCCTCACCTGAAAGCACTGGAATCCCATATGGTTGCCAATTCTAATCCCGGCAGGCCAGGTTCCCATCAAGCTCCCTGCATGTGGCCTGGGAAAGCAGTCGAGGTTGGCCCAAAACCTTGGGACCCTGCACCCACATGGGAGACCCGGAAGAGCTCATGGCTCCTGGCTTTAGATCTGTGCAGTACTAGCCATAGGGGTCACTTGGGGAGTGAATTATCGGATGGAAAATATTCCTCTCTGTCTCTCCTCCTCTCTGTATATCTGACTTTTCAATAAACATAAAATAAATATTAAAAAAATGAAAGCATCAATGCATCTGTGATATTTTTCTCAGATCTAGAAAAAATGATGCAGCACAGTGGTGCTAATCCTTAATCTATCAGTGCTGAATGTCATAGAGTTGCTGGTTTGTGTAGCAGCCACTCACTTTGTGAACCATATTTCTATTGTGGATGTAAATTAGCAGAGGGTTGCCCTAGTTGCAAGAATCTGCTAGCTCACAATTTCAGATCAATGCAGCTGTGATTCTGGTGTGCAATATGGGTGCACATTCAGCAATTGTAAGGCCCCACTCTCATTCTTACATGCAAAAAAAAAAAAAAACCAAAAAACTTACCTTCAACTAAAAATAAGTCATAAAGAATGATTCTGAAATTAATATGGAAATACCTGAGTAAATAAATTAATATGGAAGCCTTGAGTAGTTAAATTGTTCTACCAGGAACAGACTTGAAGCATCATATCTTCAGGCTTCAAAAGATACTCTGTGCCATTTAAGTCAAAGCAGTCTTGCATTGGCAAAAAAAAAAAAATATTCGCAAATCAATTAAAATAAACATAACTGAGAAATGAACACTCACACACACATCCAAGGCCAGCTGATCCTGGAGAAGAGAACTGTAATTAACTTGAGGGAGAAAGGAAAATGTCCTCAATAAACAATGCTGAGAAACCTGGGTTTATGTGTGAAGAAGTGTTAAATAAGAGCCTTCCTTTGCAACTACAACAATTCAAAACTTACTAAGGTTATAAATCTGCAACCTGATACCATCAAATTACTTGAGGAAACTCTGGAAACTCTGCAACACATGGATAAAGGTAAAGACTTCCTGTAAAAGACCCCAGATGAACAGGCATTTAAGCAAAAAACACTGGCATCTGCACTGTGAAAGGAACAAAACACTCTCAAACATCGCAATCATGGAAAAGTAATATCAGAATGTATGAATGGTTCAAGAAGCTCAACAACACAACAGCAAAGAATCCATTACAAATGGGTAAAGATCAGCATAGGAACTTTTCAAGCATGAAATATAAATGACCAAAAACCACCATCAGAACTGTTATATAAATAAATTATATATATACACACAGACATAAATGTGCATATATATATATATATTGATCCAGATCCCAACTTATGGTCTAGAAACCACAGAGAATAGCTCAAGTCCTTGGGCCACTGCGCTCATGTGGGCATGCTCCATGATTTAAACTGGCTCAGCTCCAGCCATTGCTACCTTTGCAACATGATCCAGTGGAGTGTAGATCTCTTTCACTGTCTCACCTTCTCTCTGTGTCAATTCTTTTCAAATAAAAAAAAAAAACACAGCGTTTTAAAAATGAAGATACTTGCGTCAAACAAACATGATTTAATCTCAAAATCAGCCATTAGAAAAAGGTCATTTAAACATCAATGAAATACTCTGGTTTCTCTTCAGATCCTATAAATCTTTTGCCTTTTACTACGAATCAATGAAGACCGGGTAGTTGGTGTGGTGTTCAATGTCCCTTAGAAGTTCACACCCCATATCAGAAATCCTTGCTGGAGTTCTGATTCTGATTTTTATTCCAGGCTCCTTGATTAAGCTATTCTAATATTCCATTTATTCAGATCTATTAAGAAACCATTTCTAATTAAGTACCAGGTCATGTGCTCAAGCACCCATACCTTGAATTTTCTGCAAATCCAACTAGCTTCCAGACCACTAATGAGATTCTGGATTGTGCAATTTCTGATGTGCTCACTTCAATCCTTTATATACTTTAATATATCTACAAATTATAATTAGTGTATGAACCTTTTTTCTCTTAATATTTTTGAAAATCCTGTGTCTAATTTCAATACAAGGGTGCAATGACATTTTTAATTGTGCTGCCACAATATAGCGAATACATACATCTCTTTAAAGTTTTTGAGAACACATAAATGTTACATGACAGATTGTTGAAGATTTGCTATTCAGCAGTGATTGCAATGTCTTGGTGTTTATTAAGCCATTAAAATGACCAGAATGTTATGTGAATTTGAATATTAATTGATGAAACAGCAGTCATCAGATTGTGGTAGAGAAATTTTTGATTAATTGTGTGATCTGAATGTGAGGTTAACCTGGATTTAGGAAAGCTATGATGAGTGTCCAACCTTGTAGCACAGCGGTTTCCTAGGTGTCCTAACAGAGAGTCACAAAACCACCCACCAGTCCCTGTCCCACAGTCACCAGGGAGGCCTCTCTGTACACTCTCAGGTCTGACACTTTGAACTCTGATATTATCACCACAAACCAGACATCACAGGCTCCCTCCAAGCTGTAGCTGTGTTAAGTCTGCATGAACCCTCTGCCAGTTCACCTTTGTGAAATGCAGCTCCAAAGAGAAACACCGAGACACTGGAAGTCACACTACAGAGAGTTCCCAACATGAAACACAGTCGAGTATGCAATCTGTGTGCCCTAGAGTATTCTAAGAATCCCCGTTCTCTGTCACTGTCCTTTTATGCAGGAATTCAACTGTCACGTGTCTGTGGTTGGTGGACTGAAGCTGATGTTGCAGGAAATGAGCCACAAGTGGAAAAAACAAATACACCTTGTGAGGTGATTCCTAAGGACTGAACAAAGTGTTTGTAGGGATCAGAGGGAGGAAGACAACCAAGAAGAATCTTCGTTTCTCTGGGCAGTGTGACAATTTCCAAGCTCCTAATATCCTGCGTGTACTCTGTTTATGTTCTTTATGTTGATGATCTTTGAACTGTGTAGAAAAGAAATATTGTTTGGCTTCTCTTATTCACATAAATTCAATAGTATAACCTTGGTCTCTACTTGGGATGCCCCAGGCAGTTCAGAGCCCAGAGACGATACCCTGACTGTCCCTCAGCCCTCGCTTAGCAGGACTTTGGTCTGGTCCGTGAGACCCAGGCACTTGCTGGACAGATGTGCATCCTTATGGGGTACTTTACAGCTTTGATTTCTTTTGAAAGAGTAAAAGAAAGAGATATTGAGAGATAGATGGAGAGATAGATAGATAGATAGATAGATAGATAGATAGATAAAGATCTTCCTTCTGTTGGTTCACTCTCCAGCTAACAGAATAGATGTGGCTGAGCCAGGACACAGCCAGGAGCCAGGAACTTCATCCGGATCTCCATGTATGTGCAGGGTCCTAAGTACTTGGCCATCTTTCACTGCTTTTCAAGGCCATCAGAAAGTGAAGAGGAGTGGAGTAGCTAAGACACAAACTAGTGTCCATGTGGGATGCAGGCATTGTAGGTGGTGACTTGACCCCCATACCAGAACGCCACCTGCTAGAGATTCTGAAACCCACCCATAACCAGAGATGAGCTGGGGTGCCAATAACTCACCACAGGATGTCGAACCTGTCCGGCACAAGGTCTTCACTGTAGTCATTTTCTTCTCCAATATAAAAAAGGGGCCTTTGATAGGGTCCCTGTAATCAACAGAGGGGACCCAGGTCAGAAGCCAAGGGTGCTCAAAGTCAAGGACAGCTGAGCCATCCCTCTTTTTTTCCCATGGATGCCAGGATCAGTGATTACATGCATATCCAATGAGGCAAGGGACCCACCCCCATCCTCTAACCACCTGGCCTGTACCTTTTCGTACAGACAGATGACCGGAGCAGGCTCCTTGTCCCTCAGATTCTTCACACAGCCCAGTCATGCCTGCAAGATACACATTCAAGTATGACCCAACACAGGTGAATCAACAGCCCTCTGTGCCCCAGGATTTGTCCACATGGTCAGAGGCAAGTACCCACAGTAGCCAGGCTTAAGGCACCAGATGGCCGGTTCCTAGAGGACAGGGCAGAGGGGTGGTGATGCAAGGACAGCCTCTGTCTGGCCTCCTAGGAATGACACTCCTCTTCTAGCTCGGTATCCACACACAGGAGTCACCCTGCCCCTCTCAGGCTTCCTGCATCCCTAGAGATCTCAAAGCCAGACCCACTGTACCCCACTGTACCTCCAGCTGATGATAAGAGTACAGCAGAATAGGTGGTTGTGGTCCCACCCAGACCCCACACAGACTCATATTCATACTCACTGCATAATACAGTGTAGGACTGAGGTGGCTGTATACCCACCCTGCCCATAGGGGCACCAAGGGCTCAGTAGTATCACCCATGGACACAGGATTGGGAAACCAAGGGCATCTACATGGAAGTAACTGTCCCAATACCACAAGACAGGCAGAGAGTAAGTCCCACTCACCTCAAATGAGAATCCATTTGGCACTCCAACTATATCTCCTGCTTCAACCACCAATATCTGTATAGGTTGGCTTGTCAGCAGACTACTGGCCACTTTGGCCTAACCACCCAGAGGGTGTACCTCTCAGTGACTGTGACATCATAGAATGCTGCCAGCCACTCACAAGTGGTGTCTCATATTTTATGAGGGTCAGGGTTCTAAGTATCACTTTTATAAAACACCACCAGGGATTGGCCCTGTGGCTTCTCCAAGGCCAGGTGAAGAGGGAAGAGCTGAGGCTGGGGTGCCATGGAACCGGGGTGCCATGGAACCAGGGTGCCAAAGCCTCCTGTCACCTGCTCGAAAGGTCCCATGTCCCATTAGACCTGCCCCTCTTTCACCTCTTCCTTTATAGTTTGATTCCAGAACAGCTGTGAACGGCCATTTTTACTTGAGTATATGGTAGCAAGGAAGCTCACAACAGGTCTTGTTCTCCAACTGAGGTCCTCTGACCCTATGCCTGTTGTTGCAAACCCCCCCAAAATGAAGATGTTGGGGAATCCGCAGCGTTCCACCTCCTGTCGATATGTGCCACAACCCAGCACTGTCAACCTCAGCACTTTGCTCCTCTCCCTCTCTGGTGTGTTCAGGTGTTGGGGCAAAGCGGATCCAGCTGGATTAAGAGGGGAGAGGGGCAGGACGGATGAGCATTGCTCGCAGGACCTCAACCAGCATGGCTTGGACTATGTAAGAGCAGGAGCAGGGACTGGTCAGAACACTGATTAGCAGGGGCAGGTATGAAACAGCTGTGAAATGCCCAGTGCCGTCCTCAACCATAAGAAGGTGACAATGGCCAGTTGCTGAGCACAAGGACAGGTTCTGCACATGTGTGCAGGAGAGCCTCAGGGCCTCAGTTCTTGTAGTGCCCAATGACAGGATGGCGAGCCATCGGGGCGTTACAGCAGACACTGTCAGCAAAAGCTCAGGCCCGTCTGCACTAGAGAAACACACAGTCAGCTTTGGCCCAACGCTGAGGCCGTTACCAGCTGTTGGGCCTAGACTCCTGGGCTCTGGTTTGGCCTGGCTGCCTGAGGCTTCCTCCTGCACTCCCTGGGTTATGTGGCTTTCTCCTGCCACCCTGGCTGACTTCTATGTAGCTTTCCCCTATGTTCCTCTGCATGTGTGACACACTGCTAATTCCACACCTCAATGTGAGATTTGTGCCTGAGGGCCAGTCTGTCTGAGGACAAGAAAGGCTGGGATATGTTGCAACACCCCTGATGTACTCAAGAGCCAGGATGGAAGTGGGCCAGCCAGGCTAGGCCACAGCATGAGCTGGAAAGTGCTTGGACTGGGTGCAAGTCATAGCAGGCTGGACTGCAGTACTCCCCAGTAAGTGCTAGATCTGGGGCTGGGAACAAGTCCAGCAGGGGAAATGTGAGCATTGCCCTCCTAGGCTGTTCTACAACTGCTGAGCACTAAGACCACTGCTTGGGGTGGGTCAGGCTGGACAATGTGGTGGAACCTGTTGTCATACGTGAGGGCTGGATTGGGTGAACTAAGCCACAGCACCTGTGGGTGTGCATGAGCGCCAGATGGGATGTGTGTTGGGATGGACTAGGCTGCAGCAGGGGCTGGCATGCACAAAAACCAGGGCTTGTGCGGGTTATTCGACGCCACACTGACTAGGCCACAGCACCTCCTTATATGCACCATTGAGATGTGGAAATAGCCAATCACTTAGGGAGTTTAAAGGTGATACACAACTCTTTTTGCCCTAGGAGATTAAGCTTTGGAGATGGTTCATCATCCATTTAATCAACCAAGCACAGATTGCTACATTAACTCATGGTGTGTCATGTTGTTGTGGAAGGGTTTTGTACTTCTGCACTTTATTTCTGACTGTGAGTCTGTTTTATTTCATATATATATATATATTTGCATGTGTGAGTATGTATTTACAGAGAAACCTTTTCAAAGTGTTTGAAAAACCAAATAATTATCAAAAGACAAACCTGTAAGTGTAAGCCTAGACCTAAGACTAAGGTCAAAGGCCTTCATGTATGTCAAAGCCTAAGACTAAGCGTAAGGCTGACTGATCAGCCTAAGTCTAAGGCTTAAGGCACAAGGCCACTTTGTAGGTCTAAGCTAAGTCTCAGTCTAAATAAGCCCTAAGGTCTACTTGAAAGACAAAGAATAAGTATAAGGCCAAAAGGCATTCACATAAGCCTAAATTGTTTTTTTCTTTAAGATTTACTTATTCTTAAAACTTTACTAATTTTCATGGCCAAGTCAGATACACAGAGGGGAGGAAAGAAAGGAAGATCTTCTGTCCGATGATTCACTCCCCAAGTGACCACAACGGCCAATGCTGCACCCATCCAAAGCCAGGAGCAAGGAACTTCCTCCGGGTCTCCCACGCAACTGCAGGCTACCAAGGCTTTGGGCCATCCTCCACTGCTTTCCCAGGCCACAAGCAGGGAGATGGAGGGGATGTGGAGCTGCCAGGATTAGAACTGGCGCCCATATGGGATCCTGGTGCTTTCAAGGGGAGGACTTTAACCACTAGGCCACCACGCCGGGCCCAACCCTGCTTTCTTCCAGGAGATAGAGAATGTGCTGTGGGTACCCACGCTGCTGGTACTCCAGGGTGCAGGGTCCAGGGCGATGGCTCAGTGGTTATTGCCTCCCCTTGCAAGCGCCAAGGTCTCCTACAGTCACAGGTTTGAGTTCTGGCTGCTCCACTTCCCATCCAGCTCCCTGCTTGTGGCCTGGGAAAGCAGTGGAGGATGACCCAAAGCCTTGGGACCCTGCACCTGCATGGGAGACCAGAAGGAAACTCCTGGTTCCCGGCTTTGGATCATCTCAGCTCTGGCTACTATAGCCATTTAGGGAGGGAGTCAGCGAATAGATGCTTTCTCCTGTTCTGTCTGTAATTGGGCCAGGCAAATAACATTTTTTTTTTCTTTCTAAGAAAAGCCAAGTCTATTGAGGTTAGACTGGATTCCCACCTCAGGCGAATACACCTGGTCAACTCTAGACAGTAACACAGCAGAATGTTGTAATCAGAACACAAGCACGGGCCAACTTGTGCAGGAAAGGGCTGATAAGTCTGTTAAAGGTAAAACCCCGAAAGGCACCATTGAGAGAATGAAGCTATGAGCAATAGAGAGGAGAAATACACGTCATACCTCTGAAAAAGAAGTAACTGGTGCAAACAAGTTGTTTGAAGAATTGTTTGTTTTTATTGGAGAGTCATAATCACATGGAGAAGGAGAGAGACAAAGATCTTCCATCCACTGGTTCACTCCACAACTGTCCAAAATGGCTGGAGCTGAGCCAACTGAAGCCAGGAGACAGGAGCTTCCTCCAGGTCTCCCAGTGGGTGCGGGGACCCAAGGCTTTTTGGCCACAAGCTGGGAGTTGGAACAGAAGAGGAGCAGCCGCTGGGACAGGAATTGGTACCCATATGGGATCCCAGTGAATGCAAGGTGAGGACTTTAGCCACTAAGCTACTGCAATGGGCCTCTGCAAATCAACTTAAAAAAAAAAAAAAAACTGCTCATTTTTACGTGAAAGACAGAGTTCCAGAAAAAGAGCAAGAGATCTTCCATACACTGGTTTACTCCCCAAGTGGCCTCAACGGCTGGTGCTGAGCCTACCCAAAGCCAGGAGACTGGAGCCTCTTCTGGGTCTCTGACCTGGATGCAGGGTCTAAGGCTTTGAGTCATGCTTCTCGGCCTTCTCAGGCCATGAGCATGGAACTGGAAAGGAAGTGGAACTGCTGGGACACAAACCTGCAGATGGAGCATTAGTCTGAATTGCCACTGTGCTAGACCCCTGTAAAACAGTTTTTGAACAGATGGATTAACTGATTGATTGATTTGAAAGACAGAGAAGGAAGGAGAGAGAGCTTTTGTCTGACTGGTCCCAAAGTGGCTGCAGTGGGCATGTCTTAGGCTTACAGGCAGGCCTTAGGCCTTAGGTTTAGGCTTATGGGTCTCCCTTTCCGAAGGACTTGCCATGTTGGAAGGACTTGCCAAGTAGGAAGTTGGGTTTGCAGGCAGCGGTTCACCCTGGATGCCTCCTTTTCCTGACCACTGCTGAGCCCTGGTGGAGCTTCCATCTTCTCCTGACCATCCCTTGCCACAGGGCTGCAGCCCAGACCATGCTCCTGGCACACATCATAAGACCCTGCCTGGACATGACAGATAGCGTGGGCCCTGCATGGACACAAGCAACCCAGGTGCAGGGGACAAGCATGAGCAGGAACAGGGAGCATGGGCCAGGCATGTACACAAACTGTGAGAGGGAGATAGGTGTGGACACAATCTGGGCCGTGGGCCAGACATGGACATGACACGGGAGTGCAGACCTCATGTGGACAGGAACCAAGTGCGCAGACACCTTGTTGACATGCCTCGAGTGTGGGAACCCCTGCATGGACACAACCCAGGACCCAGAGTCCCTGGACACCATGCATGCCGGGTGCCAGCAAAAACCCGGAGCCAGGTCTGGACCCAGATCAGCACCTGCCTGCCAGCCTGCAAGCCCGCTGGTTGCCCATGGGGCTTGCTCAGCCTGCCCCACAGCCGCCTGCTCTCTCGGGCCGAGTCTGCAGAGTGTCCAGGGCAGATGCCAGCACCACCGCCTAGGCCTCCTACCTGCTGGCTAGGGAGACCTCAGTCAGTCCACTCCAGGACTGCAGCCTTGGAAGTGACCTAGGCCAGGCGGCTGTGGAGGTTGCGCCCCCTGGCGGCCCGGGGGAGAGGCGCAGGACTCCAAGGTGTCCCTGATGACCTGCAAGGTCAGATATACAGATGGGAGGAAAGGGGCAGAGAGGAAGATCTTTTTTCCAATGATTCACTCCCCAAGTGACCGCAATGGCCAGTGCTGCACCCATCCAAAGCCAGGAGCCAGGAACTTCCTCCGGGTATCCCACTCAACTGCAGGCTACCAAGGCTTTGGGCCATCCTCCACTGGTTTCCCAGGCCACAATCAGGGAGATGGAGGGGATGTGGAGCTGCCAGGATTAGAACTGGCACCCATATGGGATCCTGGTGCTTTCAAGGGGAGGACTTTAGCCACTAGGCGACCACGCCAGGCCCAACCCTGCTTTCTTCCAGGAGATAGAGAATGTGCTGTGGGTACCCACGCTGCTGGAACACCAAGGCACAGGGTCCAGGGCGATGGCTCAGTGGCTATTGCCTCCCCTTGCAAGCGCCAAGGTCTCCTACAGTCACAGGTTTGAGTTCTGGCTGCTCCACTTCCCATCCAGCTCCCTGCTTGTGGCCTGGGAAAGCAGTGCAGGATGACTCTAGTGCTTGGGACCCTGCACCTGCATGGGAGAACAGGAGGAAACTCCTAGTTCCTAGGTCAGCACCAGCAGTTGCGGCTAATTGGTTAGTAAACCAGTGGATCCATGATCTCTCTCTCTTTGTAGAATTTTTTTTTTCAAATAAAAGTAAACATCTTAATAAACTGATCTGCAGGGTCCTAGCATCGTAGCTTAATGCCTAAAGTCCTTACCTTGCATTCACTGAGATCCCCTATGGGCATCATTTCCTGTCCCAGCTGCTCCCCTTCCCTTCCAAATTCCTGCCTGTGGCCTGGGATAGCAGTGGAAGATGGCCCTGATCCTAGGAACACTGCACTCATGTGGGAGACCCAGGACAAGCTCCTGGCTTCTTGTGGACACTCGGGAAGTGAATCAGTGGACTGAAGATCTTTCTTTGTCTCTCTCCTTCTCTGTATAAATATGACTCTCAGGAAGGGATCTCCAGGCGGAGCAGGAGGATAAGAGGAGCTCTCTATCCTAGTCCCAGAGACCCCCGGAGGTCTCCCATGTGCTTTCACTACAGAAGCAGTGGATGCCTGCCTCATCAAGGAGGACCATATCCCGACTGCCAAGGGGATTACAAGGAAGGTGAGTGCCCTTGGAGGCCGAGAACTCTGAGGTCAGTCCTTTCCTAGTGAATTTCCCATACGGGATTGAAGCAGCCCAGTTCTCTCGTGATAGGGTCTGGTGACATCGGAACTTCAGCCAGGAGCCCCGGGTGGCACTCAGAGAGAAGTGGACTCAGGAGGAGCTTTCCCTAATTCTTACCTAGCTCCAGCCGTGGTTCCCAGCCCTCTCTTACACTGACCATCAGGGTTGCTTGTGAGCCCAAAAATTATTTTAGATACTAGACACTAATAAAGGTCAGCTAACTGATAATCACCCAACTTGTACCTAACTGATCAGGCTACAGAGAGACACGGATATAGAGTATTTGGAACAGTCAGAACAAAGGCCATTAACTTATAATCGCTCAGCCTGTACTTACTGGTTGGGCTCCCTATTTGCTTTTCATGGACTTTACTAGGTTAGGATATAGAGTTAAATTCTTCCTCATTCACTAGGTTGTTGGAGATTTCCCTGTTTACCTGCCTAACGCTTTTCTATGATTTGGTAGAATTATAACACTGTTTTGATTATCCTAAATGCATAGAAATCTGTAAAATCACACTTCAATTATATAAATGGCAAGGCTTAAATTGTAAGTTGAGATTCTCCCCAAAACTTTCATCAACTGTTAATACTAACTGTATAGAAACTATGATGTTAAGTTTATACTCAGCTGTTACATATGATGGATGTTAACTGTTCACTGTTCCTGTGCAACTCTGATTTAGGTTGAATTCAAAAACATGTTAGCTCGGGAGAAATTATAGCTATTAATATATATAACATTGTTTCTCCCCATTCTTCTGCTCTTCCAAGAGCACGTTCCCCCAGCTACAACGTTCAGGCTTAATTTTATAAAACACAGAAGGGGGATTTGTAGGAGGACATTGTGAGCCTGGAAGGCCAGCGAGCACAGGTTTGCAGTTCATTGGGCAGTATTTGCATGGAAACAACCAAATGGCTATCTCTTGCATACCTGTTGGGAGATAGTTCCCACAGGTCGAGTAAACAGCATGTAAATGAGAACACCTAGCGCGATGTAAAGACTAAAGGAATTCCAATCTAGAGTGTGAAAACAGTTGATGGTTTTGTTTATGAGCTCGATACTTCCTCCCCTACCCAATACGGACTTTCAGAGTATAAAGTCTGATGCCCCTAATAAACTTCGGCTTTGACCATCAGTCAGGGTCCACGCGTGTTATTATTGGCTCCGTGCACCAAGTCCGTCGCTGAGGGACAGCGACACATTAGTAGCAATGGAAATGTTAATTAGCTTGGCTGAATCATCTTAAAATGAACACATGAATCCAATGATCGCATCACATTTTAAAAATACACACTATCCATTGTCAATTAAAATTAATTTATTAAATGTTGCTTAAGTAGCAGTAAGCCCTTTAGGTAGCCTAAAGTATCAATGCAAATCTCAAAACGTATATTGTACTACTTCTGAATACCCATTCCAGAAAGCATCTAAAATTGAAAAAATATACAAAGAGTCTTTATCACATACGTGAATTTCATTGCATCCTAAAAAAATGTTTTATTATATTCCAGTTAAGATTTTCAATTAATTCCACACTTTATCAGGCATGTGTTTTTGTGCTCAGGGGGTGACTTGGCCATGACATGTGAGAACCTGCTCAAAGTAAAATAGTGGCTAAAGTCCTCATCTTGCACACACTGTACTCCCATATGGGTGCTAGTTCTAATCCTGGTGGACCGATTTCCCATCCAGCTCTCTACTCGTGGCCTGGGAAAGCAGTGGAGGACAGCCCAAAGTCTTGTGATCCTGCACCCACATGGGAGAACTGGAGGAGGTTCTAGGCTCCTGATTGCTGATTGGTGCAGCACCGGCGAGTAAATTATCAGAAGGAAGATCTTCCTCTCTGTCTCTCCTCCTCTATGTATATCTGACTTTCCAATAAAATGAATAAACCTATAGAAAAAAAGAATGTTAGAAAATGTTGGGAAATTCTCTGTTGTTCATAGCAGTCTTATGTGGATGAAATAACCAATTTAAGTATTATGTAACTAGTTAATTGATTAGTTTGAAAAAAATGTTTTTGTTACAATTCAATTGCATTAAATTTATGTCCTTCTAATATAGCTTCAATTCAACTTATTTCTTTCAATTAAATGTTACCTAATTAAATGGACCAAACCTGAACTGATTTAGTTACGCTTTGGTGATATTTATTTTGTTCTGCAGTTTACAAATATTTTAATACATTTTAGAACATTTCACTACTTTTCACTTCATGGATACATAAACCATGTCACTGTTCTTAGCAATTATTGATACTGTTTTTAGCAATCAGCCATGAAAATTTATGCTATAGTGTGTGTTAACACATTTTTCTGCCATAAAATATCCACAAATACTGTCTCCTATTAACATGAAATAAATTATTAGCTTATATATAAATTACATCAAAGTAAGCAGAATAAGATCAAATACTTCCTGTTTTTACGTATTTATTTATTATTGCAAAGGCAAATTTATAAATAGAAGATGCCCCTGAAGGAGAGCTATTCAGTCCCCAAATGTTTGAAATTGCTGGAGCTGATTTGACCTGAAGGCAGGAGCCAGGAGAGTCTTCTGAGTTTCCCTCTGGGTACAGAGTTCCAAAGTTTTAGGCCATCCTCTGCTGCTTTCCCAGGCCATAAGCATGGAGCTATGAGGGAAGTGGGGCATATGGGATGCAAACAGGCATTAATATGAGATGTTGGTGTGTGCATGTGGATTAGCCAGTTGAGCCATGACATTGGCCCCTCAAATACTTTCTTCAAATAATTTCAAGTTGAGTGTTCAGCTTTCAAAAATAGCATTCTTGTAATAAGGAGAGAGAAATAATTTAAAATACAAAATAGAAGTTGTATTAGTGACAAAAATAATCACTGCCATCAATATCCCTTATCTTTCTTCAAAAGTTTTAAGTTGAATTTGGTTTAAAACTTGTGTAGAAAAAGCACCTTTTCAATTTCAGTTTAGTTACAAAGATATCACGACCTTCCCACTAGAATTTTCTAATTTTAGTGATAATGGTATTCTAGTACTTAAAATATTTAAAATGGGGGAAATTAAGAAACATACATGATATTGTTTTGAATGAAATGAAATGAACTGAAAGGATTATCTGCTTAGGGATGCACAGGTGTAACCACTAGAGAAACGTGACTAACAGAATGTCTCTCTTGATGTTGCCAAATATCATGTAACATCATGTCTTACATTTTTCATTTTAAATCTTTGCAATCATAGATTAAGGAGGGTGAAATTCAGGTGCCCTGGACACTGTGGGCCTGATTTAAGAGCAAGCAGCATTGAGCATATTACTCATTTTTCTAAATTCACCATTTGATAGTATGTAATAGGATTATTGCTTCCTTATTGGAATGATACACAAGTAGGCTTGTGATTAGCCATTAATATTTTTTTATGCTTTGCTAGTTTCTACTTGATTCTAATAGTTTTAAAATGCACTTTTAGGGAGCAGTTTTGAGTGTTGCCCAATCAATTTTCTGAATTTCCATTGTCCTGCCATAGGTTTAATCTCCTACCTCTGCATTGATATTTCTTATCTAATGCTTTCTTACTGGCAGTAGAGATTAAATTTGTGATATTATCTGATTTAAATTTGTGAGATTATCTGCAACTGAATCAAAATCTGTATCCAAAACATTGATGGAACATGCTGTAATTCAATTATTTTAGTTAATTCAATTTAGTTAATTTAATTGTTTTAGTTATTGCTGTGGAATTTATTTATTTTATTGAAAATATCCATGAATTGACATAATCCTGGTAGAAAAGAAGTTTATTTGCTTGATTCAGCGAAATGATTCAATTCCATATCCTGTCATATATCTCAAAATGCTACTCAAGAAATATGGCAAAATTTATGATAAAAATAATTTGTTATTAAGATATTATGAAAATAATGTATGTTGTCTTGTATATTCATACACTTTAGTATATAAAGAAGATAATTTTGTACTAACTTATAAAATAGTACTATGAGATATCACTCAGTACAACACTTTAATAATTGATACTGTAATCAACATGGAAAATGGTGGTTAATATTATCATTTTGGGGTAATCATTGTGATTTAGCTGCTATTTTGTACAGTAACATCCAATTTGAATGTGAGTTCAAATTCTGGTTACTTCGTGTTTCTCAATGTCCTGCTGCTAATGCATGTGCAAAGCACTATTGCGTGCTGAAGTATTTGGAGCTAATATACACATGAGAGATCCAAATGGATTTCCTCAACTCTAATTATGGCCAGGTGCAGCCACAACTTTTGCTGACATTTGGAACAATGAACTATTAGATGAAAGATTCTGTCTCTGTCTCTCTGCTATCTCTCTCTCTCTCTGTACACTGGTGTGCATATTTGTGTCTTTTTTATGAAAAAATCATTTAAAAATATATTTTCTGTGCAAACTAGTCATCAGGTTTGTGCAGAATGTTTCTCGCTGCTATTGCACTTGCTGTCACATGCACATATCTAGTTCAAGCCCAGGGATTTCATCCTCGATCTTTAGGTTCCTGGCCCACTTAGTTGTTGTGTTCTTCACCACAATCTATGATTACTTAAGTTTTTGGAGTTTAATATGAAAGAATAAAGAGGTTGAACATTCTCCATAATTTTCTGTTCCCTGAGAGTACCCTGGGGCCACACCTACAGCCCCATTAGCCTCAGATTTCAACTTCTTGCAAAAGGAGTTTTCAGATTCTCATTCAGATTTTGCAATTGTTTACTTTGTTCCAAGAAGAACCAAATCCCAATTTATATCACAATGAAACGATAGGTGACCAGGTCAAACTTTCTTGTATCTCGTTTTTTTCAGATAGGTAGTATGTATTATATTCAGTGATTCTTCCATCAGGCCACTGCTAGATAAGTACAAAATTAACTTTGAAGTTAGAATAAGTAATAAATGGTACTTTTAGGCTTACATATATGACATATTATACAGATGTTAGATTAAAAAAAAAAAAACTGCACCAAAACAGGACTACTGAGACCAAATGATAAAATCAGCATTATTGAGATCTGGTCTGCAAAGTAGCAGGCTACTGAAGTCTTGGCCAAAATCAGTCATGTATTCCATAAGTAGTGGTGATGATGGGTAAAGGCATGTGTTGTCCTCTAACTGGTCAGCTCCATTTTAATGGGACTGGGGCATCTATTCTTGGTGGGAACTTTTGGTGCCAACTAGGGTCTTTCTGCCTATCCCTGGATCCTCCAGACTAATAATAGAAAAGCATCAGTTGTGAGATTATGAGGATTAAGGCAAATTTTAAGAGATATATTCTGAAAATTTTATTGTGTCTGTCAATGTTCATTTACAGTAACCAAATTGATTACTTCTCAGATATTTGGTTAAGTGTAGAATAGCCAGATCTTTTCTCACTAATTTGCATAATATCAAGAGTCTCATAGGAAAAAGGAAAACATTTGGTGATCAATAGAATCAAATTAATTTTAGGACTTGGTGGACATGCATAGAATAAGAGGCATGAGTTAGAATCAGCCAAATATTGAAATGGTAGAAGAAAATATTGAAACTCATATTCAGTCTCTTTTACGTAATTATTTTATCTTTACTGAATGATTCATAATGTATGAGGTAAGCCAATACAGGTTTATTCATAGGCAACTAATGATTGCACAGATCTATCACATCCTTAAATATATTATTGAAATTGAATTATCATGATCCTTCAAACTGTCAATAGTAAATTATTTAATCAATACTATCCTGATTCCATGATGTGCTGAGGGTTCACATGCATATTTATGAAGCAATCAGTTATCAGGTGTCATACACCAGTGGCATTGATTACCAGATTAAAACTTTGAAGAAAATTTCACCAAACATTTAATCAGCTTTGCTATGTGTGCTTTGTTAATTCATTCATGTCATGTGGTCGCAGAGTAATGCATGTTTTCTGCCAGCCGTTCTTAATTATGAATGATTTATGTGTGTGCATGTGTTTATATCCAGAATGTATTTCAAAAAGTTTCAATATGG
The DNA here is from genome assembly GCF_017591425.1 of Ochotona curzoniae. Lineage (NCBI taxonomy): Eukaryota > Metazoa > Chordata > Mammalia > Lagomorpha > Ochotonidae > Ochotona > Ochotona curzoniae. Next base: position 61,248 of record NW_024465232.1, read on the forward strand.
GAAATTAAAACAGATTTCTTTGTTGCAGTTTCTTCAAAGGTTTCAAAGGTGACAAAACTTCACTTGTTGAAGAAGATAGTGCAAAAAATTCACCTCTGGAGGATTCTATTCAATATTTAGGGCTCAGTATAAATCACTAGATAAAATAAAAATGATGATTTGTGATGGTTTTCATAAAAAAGGTTGTTTTCGTTTTATATACATCTCCAGTGCATTCACTATGTTGAGATGAGCAAAGCCTCCATATATGTTATCATTCAAAAATGTGTATTTTTTTCCAATTTGGCATTGGAATGTTAGCCAATGCTTTCCTCATTGTCTTCCACATTTTCATATTCCACCAGGTTCATAGGCCAAGGCTCACTGATATAACTACCTGTCACCTGGCTTTTGTCCACACAGTGATGCTACTTACTACACTGGATATTTTATCTGAAGACCTGTTCCAATTGTTGAATTTTCCAAATGAATTAAAATGTAAGCTTGTGCTCTACATGAGCAGAGTGACTAGGGACATTCCATCTACACCACTGGTCTCCTAAGCATTGTTTAAGTCATCACCATTAGTCCCAACTCCTTCTACATATCAAGATTTAAACAGAAACTCACAAGTTATATTGTCATTGCATTCTTCTGTGTTTGGACCTTCAGATTGTCTTCCCAAAGCTATGTTATCATCTACACTGTAGGTCATTCTAACAGGACCAAGATAGTCAGTGTCAATGAATACTGCTCAATATCCTCAATGAGCGCCACCACCATGGCACTATTTATTATACTTTCATTGTTACAGAATGTCTTCTTTGTAGAAATCATTTCACAGTTGTTCGTGAATTTAAATATCTTCCCCTTATGCTTCTCTAATATAATGAAAGAAAGTTTGTTTCTCACTCTTATGAAGCACCTTTTGATGCTTAACCCTAGGTCTTGCCAGTTGAGATACTGATGTAAATCTTAAATCTGCATGGAAAAATTGCATGGCTTTATTATTGCTGTGCAAATAAATAATTATGCATTTGTTATTCTAATTACAAAATAAAATAGCATGCATCTATACTGATAAATATAGTAAGGGCTACATAAAGCAGGAAGAAGAAAATTGCATTTTGTTTTGCATAGCAAATAATTTATTTGGAATTCAAAATTTATGGAACTAAAATATAATTCTTTTATTAAAATATTACAGCTGATGTTTGCCTACAAAACCTTTAATCATTGTTTCTAAGAATTAAAATGTATTGGAGCAAGACAGTCAAAGAGATTACCAAAGATTTACTTTTTTCTCCCAAAAAGAATAAGTGAAATGTCAACTAGAAGGTTTGAATTTTAGAGCACATACATGAGAAAGAATATGAATCCAGTATGAGACAATTATAAAATCCTGGGATGGCAATTTAGTGATAGAAACAAAGAGAATGTTAAAGTGCAACCCAGACCCATGGCTGGGGAAATCCCAATTTCAGGGGGGAAAGTAAAGAGGAGAGCCCAGCACAGGACCTATGTGTAAGCAGCATACACTGACAACCATAGGTTCAACAGGAATCCACATTTATCACTAAGAGTGCAGTAAGGCCAGCTATTGGGATCCTTCCTCTCTTCATCATTATGTCATTATTTCTTAATGTCATGGACCATGTTCACTGGGATCCCTGCTAGTGAAGGTTGGAGTTCTGTGAACATATGAGTTTAGAACTTTTATCTCTGGTATTTCCTTGAAGTGAAGTCTGAGAATCTTTGTACCCACTCCACTCTCCAAAGACTCTTATATCCATTGGTAGCAGCTGGGAGACAGTCTTTCTGCCAAACTCTTAGCTTCACCTAAGGACAAATCCCTTGCTACAGAGATGATTAAAGCACTTCTCTCCAGCTAGCACATGTTCTGAGGAATATATTGGGTCCAGGGCTACCAGAGATTTCCACTGCTCCAATTGACAACAGCAAACTAAGGTGTAGGACTAACATGACGTCTAATTGAATCCAAAGCCAAATTGGTAACTGAAGTCACTTATGTTGGAAAAAATCTTTCAGTATGCAGGCCACCCTTTAAAATCGATGAAGATAACTGATCTACCGGATATCAATGTAAACAAACAAGAAGTGTGACAAAAGCAAGAGCATGCTTAACCTTAAAAAAGAAGACAGCGATACTTTAGAATATTGTGATACAGAATTTAAAATAATGATTTTAAGGATGGTCAAAATGAGAAGATCTAAGCATTAAATTGAAAGAAAGCAGAAAAGAATGCCTGATATGAATAAGCAGTTAATCAAGGGGATGGAGGAAATGAAATAATTCCTGTTTTAAGATGACATGAAACTATTAATAAAAAGCCCTAAGGGCTCTATGAAAAAATTTGAGATTAGATATATGAGTTCACTGAAAGTTTTAGAATGCAAAATCAATACACAAAATCAGAAGTATTTTGACATATTGGATTAAATTCTTAAGAAAGAAATTCCAAATCAGTTGCATTCCCAATGGCCATAAGAACAAAAATAAATAATGCAGCTAACAAATAATGTGGAAAATAACTACTATGAGAATTTTAAAGCATTAATTAAAGAAATTAAACAGAAATATTGCAAAATCTTCCCATTTTCATGGGGTTTGGAATAATTCACTTTACTTATTAAGATAAATGTTTATGCTACCAAAGTAGATTACAGATTTACTAATTCTGATCAGAATATCAATGATATCCAATCACCAAAAACATACCTTAAATTTTTAGGGAAGGGCATAATATCCAACATCCAAATATCTAAGGCAATATTGAACAAATTAACCAAACAGAAAGCATCAAATTGCCTGATTTCAAGTCATTTTCAGAGGTTTTATTTTAAATAAAAACTGCGGAAAATCAGGCACACACATCAGTGGAACAGATAGAAATAATGAATCAATATGTGTATTTTCAACATGTTCTCACAGAAGACACCTGGATGATACACTGAGAAAGAAAAGCACAATGGCTACTTTGTGCTGGGAATGCTGGGTATTCATAAGGAGACTACTCAAATTTGACCAACCACTCTCCACCTCTACTTCTATATAAAACCTCAAAATGGATCAAATCCCAAAATATGAATCCTAAACGATGAAATTACTAAGAGAAAATACAGGAGAGACACTTCAATACAGAATCTAGGTGATCTCTATTGGATGATACCTCAAAGTAACAAATTCACAAATACGGCAATGAGATTACATCAAACTATGATGGTTCATCAAAATAGAAGAAATAATAGATGAGACAATTGCAAGAATGTCAGAAAATATTTTAAACTCTTTATGTGACCAAAAATTAGCATAATATTTTAGATTCAAATCAATTCAGCAACAAGAACCTCCCCCACCCCCAAATACAGTTAAGAAATAAGCAAGGATTTATATATTATTTTCAAAAGAGGAAACATATTGGGGTTAATCTTTGCACTATGGCATTAGCATACCATGGGGAACTAGTTAAAATCCAGCTCTCTTCTTATGGCTTGGAAAGCATTGGACGATGCTGAAGTCGCTGGGCCCCTGGAATCCAACAGGAAACTTGGGAAAAGGACCTGCTTGCTCCCTGATCAAACTGGCTCAGCTCTGGTCATTGTATTTTGTAAGTGATATTCTTCCTCTTATTTTTCTCTTTCCTTTTCTTTCTTTCTTTTTTTTCCCACATTTTATTATTATTGCTATCACTTTATGATACAATTCCATATTCCCTTATCCCCTCCCCAAGTGCCTCCCCTCCCCATTCCTTTATCATTGCTAACATATAGTTCTTCATACTCAGTCATATGTTCATCATTGCGGGCATGGACAATGGCAGAGAGTCCAGAATCCTATTGTCAAAATATAATATAAACAGTTTCACTGTAAGTCCATCTTTGTCTGGAAACAGAAATGCATACCTCACTGCATCCTCACATCTGGTTGTTAGTCTCCATTACATAACTACTGTACATTCCCTTAAATGAAAAGTCATGATAAAAAATCAGCAATATAAAGAAAAATAGAAATTTACAATGCCATGAAGTTAAATGACATGTTACTAGATATGACAGTCTCCATTACACAACTACTGTACATTCCCTTAAATGAAGAGCCACAAAACAAAATTAATATCTGAGAGAAAAAAGAAATTAACAACACCAAGAAGTTAAACAACATGCTATTAAATGTCTAACGTGTAACTGAAGAAGTGAAAATCAAGGACCTTCTTTAAGAAAATGATGCCACTGCATGATCTACAAGTCATTGAATGATCAAATCAGAAGAAAGTGTTTTGAAGAGATGAAACCAACAGAAAAGAACAAAACCCATGTGATAGAGTTTCCACTGATCTTTGTTGTGAAATGTGTCTCTTCTAGACAACAAATAGATGGGTTTTGTTTTTTAACCCAGTCTACTAATCTATGATGTTTGATTGAGCTTAAGCCATTTACATTCAGAGTTAAATATACATAGGTTGTACTTTGGTCCGGTCATTTTAGGAATGGGTTGTTCATTGGTTTAGTCTTCTGTTGTCATTTTACTGGGATGTTCTTCCCATTTGACTTTGGTTTTGGTAGGTGCTATTCCTCTTCTCTGTCAAGAGAACATCTTGAAGTATCATTTGTAGGGCAGGTTTGGAAGAGGCAAATTCTTTTTAGCTTTTCTTTACTCTGGAAGAATTTTATTTCATTTTCAAAGATGAAAGAAAGCTTTGCTGGGTATGTTATCCTAGGTCGACAATATTTTCTTTTAGAATCTGGACTATGTCAATCCATTCGCTTCTTTCCTGTAGAGTTTCCTGTGAGAGATGTCCTGTGAGCTTAATTGGCATTCCTTTATATGTCAATTGATGTTTTTCACGTGCACATTTAAGGATCTTTTCCTTATGTTCAATTGAAGAGAGTTTGATAATCATATGTCTTGGTGAAGATCGCTTTTGATCAAGCCTGTTGGAGTTCTGTGTCCCTCCTGGATCTTGTTTCCCAATTCTTTCTCCAGATTAGGGAAATTTTCCTTTATTATTTCATTAAATACACTTGCAAACCCAGCTTCTCTTTCTGCACCTTCTGGGACTCCCATAACTCTTATATTTGGCCTCTTAATAGTGTCTTTCAATTCTTGAATCCTTTTTTTGGCCTGATCCAGCTCTGCTTCCAGCTTTTTGTTTGCTTCCCCCTGGTGACAGGAGATATCTGCCAATTCTGAAATTTTTCTTCTGCTTGTTTCATTCTATTTTGGAGATTCTCCACTGTACTTGTAATTTGCTCTACTGTGTTCTTCATTTCTGACTGACCAGCCTTGATTTGCTTTACTGCCTCCTTAAATTCTTTCACCAGAATCTTCAAAATGAGTCTTATGGATTCTGTGTCCCCCATTTTCTCGATGTCTTCCTCAGTTAACTCTGAGGTTGGCATAGGGTTTGCGCCTTTGTCTCTTCATTTGCTCTTGAACATTATACTTCTGGTTAGCACAGTCTTCTTCTTGGGGCAGGTTTCTAAATTGTCACCCACAGGTCTACAATGAGACTTTACTTATTGCAGTTGGCACACAACTTTCTGCTTGCAGCCACTTGTGCCACAACCTCCAGCGAGTTCCAGGTCTGGGTTCTTATGTCAGATATCCACCGTGGTCTCCACAGCCCTAGCTCTTGGCTCACCACTTTCCACCTCCTGTGATACCGTGCAGAGGCTGCACCGGTGTCTCTGAAACCTTTCTCCTTCTTCCGATTGGAGTGGGTTCAAGGCTTAGAGAGACCCTAAGTGTCCTATTTAGGTAGGTTGTTGGTGATGCTGATCTTGTCGGAACCCATTGGACATAAATTCTGGGTGCCACACAGACCTATTTTGGCCAGTACAATGTCACAGTCGGTATTATTTTCCTGTGGGACCTCAGAAAGCTCTTGCAAGCTCAGCACATGCACAGTTTTATTTTGTCTCCTGCAGTCCCAAAAATATTGCCACAGTGCACAAAATGGCGCCTGACATGCTACCACAACAGTTCTTGATCTGCTGGCCGTCAGATTGGAGGGCTACCCAAGCATGCCCCGAATGGAACCCGTAGAATGCCACGTCATTTCTGTTCACAAGTCAGAAATGAGCTCACTCCCTGCTCAGAGCATGCTCAGTCCTTCCCCTTGCCCTTTCCTCCTTACGCAAAATGGCATCCAATTCAGCTCTAGGGGGCTGACTGGGCTCTGAAATTCACACTGTTCTCGAACTGCCCGCCTGGGACCTGCTGCTCTGTCTCTGCTCCTGGTCAAAGCAAAGGCACCCGCAAGACGGACAGTAGTTTGTCTGGATTCACCTCCCAAGCTCCCAATGAAAGTCCCTTCCCACCTGGTTGCTGGTGGAGTTCTGGTTGGTGTTGGAGTTTAGATCGCCGTGCTGGAGTATCATTTACTGCAACACCACACTGCTGTGCCAGCTGCTTTCCTGTGTCTGTCAGTCTCCAGGTACCCCTCTGCTGTTGTTTTGTATTTTCCTATTTCCTGAAATATGTCCTCTCTGCTTCATCCTGATTAAATGTTTCTCCGTCTGATTAAACGTGTCCTTACCCTATTCTGCCATCTTAATCCTCCCTTTTCTTTCCTTCTTTCTTTCTTTTTCTTTCTTTCTTTTTTTTTTTGGTGGAGATACTAATGACAAACATGTTTTTAAAATGCTCATTGTCACTCATCACCCATTAGGAAATACTTTTCAAGACCTCAATGAGGGCTGGACATTTGGTGCAATGATGAGATGTCACTTGGATCTGCAAACCCCATATCAGAATTCCTGGTTGGAGTCCTGTTCTAGGTTTTGATTTCAGTCTCCTTGATTAGGGTATTCACCATGCCTTTATTCACATCTGCAGTCTATTTTTATGTAAGGACAGGTCCATGTGTTCAAGCACCCATAGCTTGAATTTCCTGCAAATCCTGATGCCCCACAGACCACTAGTGAGATGACAACAGTGTGCAATTTCTAATGTGTTCCCTTCCCTATTTTATATATCTAAATATATTGGTAGAAAGCATAAATTGTGTATAGAACATATCTTCACTCAATCTGATCGTAAGGCCTGCTTTTGTTATGCACATAAACTGTATTGTTGAAATAAAAGTATAATAACAATATGTATTACATTGTTGAAAATAGCATTTATAGTTGTGCCTTCCCAGGACAGTGAGAGCAAATCTCTTACATGTCAGATTGTTGGAGATGTTACTCAGCATAGAGTGCAGTGCCTTGACCTTTAAGACATTTGATTATATCATTAAAAATAACAGGAAAAAATATGTGAAATTGAATATAAATTTGCAGAACAGCAGAAGTCAGTCAGGGTTTATAAAAAGGTTTAATTTTGTGATCTGAAGGTGATGATAGCCTGTGCTAATGTTTAAAGAAAAAGCAACGTTCCATTGCCAGTTCTGAGTCATAGCCAATCCCCTAAGGTGTCCAGATCAGAGTCAAAAAACAGCCTATGAAATTGCAAAGATGCCTAGCTAGACCATGTCTGCAATCACTACGGACACCTCTCTGTGACTCAGGTCTCAGACCTTGAACCTCCAAACTCTCCTCAAGCCCTGGAGACTTCTGGGAGCCTCATCTGTACTTCTGTCTTTGCTCTGCGGGGACCCAGATATCAGGTATCTGTGAGTGGTGGAAATGTTGATCCCACCTTTAGAGACACATCTTTCCATGATGGCAGTTAAGCTCTTGTGTTGGAGTATGTAGAGAGAAGGTTCCTGACCATCTGACAGAGGCTCAATGGTACTGAAAAGGGGACCAACCACAGATGTGGTGGCTTCAATGAAGCCATAGAAGAGGACGTGGCTCTTTCTGGCTCAGGTACTAAGTTCAGAGCAGACAGTGAGAGCTCCAAACGATCCTCCCATGGAGATCAGAGCTGTGCTCAGGTGTGGGATGATGGGCTTCTGCCACAAGGAGGAGATGTCAGAACAGTTCTATCTCTGTCATTTCAGGGAACGTTGCTCTGTGATAAGATTTACACATGCAAATGCGTGTGAGTGTGTGTGTGTGTGTGTGTGTGTGTGTGTGTGTGTGTGTGTAGGCTGGATGTGCAGGCTCATTTTATTGTTCATTGGTAAAATAAGCATAATAGACACAGCATCCCTGTTCATGTGAAACTACTATTGTAAGAAGCCAGCTACAAGGGGAAAAAGTGAAATGCAGCTTGTAAGAATGGCAAGAATGATGATGATGTCTATGGGGGGAAAAAGGCATCTGTAGCAGATCAGAGGGGAGGAACATGATCAACAAGATACTTCATTCCTTTGGGCAGTGTGAGTAGTTTCCAAATTTCCACAGTATTTTCAAAATTCATTAAATTTCATGTAGAATCTGTTCATGTTATTAAATGGATGAGCCATAACTTTGAACCAATCCAAAAACTCAGCCTGGATTGATTCTTACTCTCCTAAACACAGTGGTTGAAGGGGGTAGTAAAGTGTCTTATTTAAGCTTCTGTGAGAGCACATTTAAGACATCCTATTGTTTAGTCCTTCAGCTGATTTTGTATGTGCCTTTAGTCACTTTTATCCATCCAGTTCTCCATGACTAACCATATGTATTTAATGGTAGAGAATTTTCTTGTTTAAACCATTCGTTTATCTTTACTTTCTGCTCAGAATCTTCTTGAGATCCTGTTTATTGGCCATCTTAGTCACAAGCATTATTCAGTTCTTATTAATTTTTCTCAATGTTAAAAAAAGAACAAAATTAGAAAACCAAAATCTGGCCTTCAGTTGAAACTTCAGATGTGTTGTCATCATGGTGATATTGAATCTCTTAAAACATTTTGCATTTTTCCTTATACTTTGACAAAAATAACTATTTTTAGAGCTTTATTTTGATTAGTATAACACACATCAGATGCTTTTAAAGCAGATTTTTAGTTCCTTGTTGCAATGAATCAGAATGCCCTCACATTCATTAAATATTTCTTTTTAGAATTTTGTCTAATTTCATCCTGTGAATATTCATATTTGTGTATCTTACACACACACTGCTTTGAATGTTGAAAAAAAAAGCATTTTTTTGTGTGTGTTAAAACATTTATGTATTTTTCATCTTTGGTTCTTCTGAAAGGGATCTTTAGAATACTCAAAGAATGAGAGTGGATATCATTTGGAACCTAATTTTAATGGGATTAGTTTCCTTGAATTTCTTAAAAATGTGTGTGAAATGTGAGCAACTTGACAATACAGATTTTGAAGCAGTTGGTGGTCCCATATGTGCAAACATAAATTCTAAGTCTCTACATATTTTAGAAGATTCAATTTCTGTTTCTTTAGGATGGTCCGTATTTTAGATAAGCTAATGTGAAGGTCTCCCTTCACTGATCCATGATGTCAGCCACTCTTTCCCAGTGATAATGCCTTCTCCTTTCTGGTGTGGATGCTTTGTATGCTAACAGGGGATAGACATGTGCTTCTCCCCAAAAGAAATCCTGTGACCTTTCTCCATTTATGCCATAAGTTTTGATCTTTTGTGAATTGAGAAAGAGAGGAACACTGCCCAAGGGAGCACACAGCTTGTGGCCCCACAATTCAGTAACTTCTCTGATGCCAGATGCCACAGAAAACTCCAACAAAACACACAAGGAGTGAAGACCATAGTGACATGCTGATCAGTGGCAGGGATTATTATGTGGCATACCTGAATAGCATAGGCAATCTGGAAATTGCAAGCACAGCAGATGGTGAGCTATCATTTGGAGCATCCTTGGCAGAGGGCCTGCTGTACCGCAGAGTTCCACAGGCTGTGGTAAGAGCAAGCCAGAGAGGGACATTGTGAAGCAGGCATGCTGTATGTGCCCAGTAACCTCCCTGACTCCAAACTGATGGAGCTGAGTATGTCAGTGGGCAAGGGAGCTAATCAAAAGCCAGGAACACCTGTGCACATGTCTAACCTTGGAACACCAAGTGACAGACCAAAGTCCACAATACTATCTCTCCTTTGTGCCTCCCTCTGGTTAAAAATAGCAGAAGAGAGCATCCTTGGCCTCAATACTATCTCTTCTTATGCTTTCCTTGAGTTGCAAACAACAGACGAAAGCATACCAAGATGCTGTGCTAATGTCTTCTCTCTTGTTTTCTTTTTTATGTTTTTGTTTTCATTTTTGTTCTCTTTAAATTTTCTAACATAAGAATAATTAGTGTAAGACTTGCTAACTTCATGCAAGATAAGAATGAATGAAAGCATTTGTGTGACATCTGTATTTTGGGGGGTATAAAAGTCTGTATTTTCAACTAAAGTCCATCATCCTGAAAGTGTGGATGATGAGCTCAGTGTACAATAATAAAATCATTTCTCTGTTAAGCTTCTTCTTGTTATATGTTCAATTAATCTTGACATCAGACATGGCAGAAAACATGACTTACAGAGAGACTACTAAGAGAAAGGAAGACTCCAATCTTGAAGTGCCCGGTACTAAGGAATACAGCTGGGGTGACATTGCTTGCAGAGATTGAGGCTAAAGCAAATGAGACTGAGGAATGCCCAGCAGAACCCCCTAAACAGACACACATACACCCCAAACAAAAGCAAAACCAAAACACTGGCATCATCCTAGAACAAGAGCAAAGAAGAAAGTATTGGTGTGGAATAGGAGTAACAAAACCTACCCATAAATTTGAAACTAACAGACACAACATAAAAATAAAATCTTGAATAAAATGCTTGACTTGAAGTGAAACATGAAGATTTGCAAAGCCTCAGGGAAGAAGAATAGAAAAGGAACAAGCAACATAAATCAGGAAACCAATGTTTCCCACTCCCCAAATGAGAAAATACAATCTCAATCTTAGATATAGAATACTGACATTGAGAATATCATTCAAACTAGGAATATTCAATAGCACATTATTTAAGTCCATCGTGCTATAATTTTTTTTAATTTTATTTGCATTGTTGTGCAACACTACTACCAAACCAAAATTGACTCCCAATGAAATATTTAGATGTGTCTTGACAATAAAAGGCTTGACCCTCTATTCCTGTCTGTACCCACAGTGTCAGGATTCACTTAAATATCAGAATGATAGACTTGTATCTATATGAAGGACTGTGCTATTGTAATAATATTGGGGAAATTAGTTAGAGGATGGAGTTGTGGAGGTGATAAGGGAACTACCAGAGCTTGTAGAGTTGTAACATAAAAATAAAAATAAAACAGAAGTGGGAAAATGAAACTATAGTAGGAACCCTGAATTATTGGGAATACTCCTGGAAGCTGAATACAGTAAGGACATAGAAACCCAAACAGATTTGCCCCATAATGATACTCTCCAAGACATAAGATTTCCCAACTGAACATAAAGAAAGCATACTGAACCATGCACATTAAAAGGATCAGATAACATAATGCAAAATATGAATACGATTAATTGCTGATGTCTCAGAATGAACTCTTCAAGCAAGAAGAGAATGGAGTGACATTTTCCATATTGTAAAACAGAAAATAAATCAACTCAGAAAAATATATCTATCAATGTTCTCATTTGTATTTGAAAATGAAATAAATATTTCAATATCAAAAATAAGTTAGGATACACAAAAACTAATCCAACCCTAGAAACACTACACCAAAATTTGCTGAGGACAGTAAGAAAGGAATTTAACCACACTCAATGATGCAAAGGGGAAGATATTCCCATTAAAACCCACAAAAGAAACCAAAGAAAACTGAATTTAAAAGTGACAGGACCAAATTTCATCCTATAAATATTACTCTGGACAGAAATGGCTTGATATCAACAAATGAATGACATAGATTAACAGAATGGATCAAAAACCAGGACCCATCTATCTGTTGAAAACAAGAGGCACATCTAACCAAAACAAACAAACAAAAAAACAAAACAAACAAACAAACAAACAAAAAAAACCCAAAAAACACAGAAGCTGTAAGTGAAAGGATGGAAAACAACATTTTGCATCACTGAAAAAGAAAAATGAGCCAGTGCAGCCAGTCTAAGATCAGATGATATACATTTCACAAGGTAAAGCTCTAAAACAGAAGCAAAGGAACATTGCATAATGATAAAGGGGTCCATCTACCAAGAAGAAATAATAATAAGAAATATAAAAAACATAAAATATTAGGGCACCTAGCTACCTGATACAAGTATTAATGCACATAAATGGACAAACAATTATAATAGCAAAGTGACCCCACATGCTTAGATTTTTATATGACTGGCCACAGTTAAGGAAACATCTTATGGGGATGATGTAGTGATGCTCTGAAAATTTTGAAATTCCTTAGGCAGAAACTAGCATGCATTGTTGCACAGTAATTGTTTACCTTACTGACCATTTTTCTAAATCATTTGGCACAAATTCTGCCTCTTAATAGGTACCAGATACTCTTGTTGATATTGGGGAGAAAGCATTAAAGCAACAGACACAAATCAATCCATTCTATTTCTTGCTGAGTAATTTTTTTCCTGTTATTCCCTCTCCAACTTCAGTCCATCCCAGTGTCACCCTGCAGTTTGAATAATAATATATATGTATATATATTAAATATATTCTATTAAATAATATATTAATATATAATATATTAATATATCACGTATTAAATAATATATGATATATTAAATAATATATTAATATCTTAAATAATATATTAGATAATTAAATTATACATTAAATAATATATTAAATAATATAATATAAAATAATAATATAATATAATATAATATAATATAATATAATATAATATAATATATATCTTAAACAATATATTATATATTAAATAATATATAAATATATTAAATAATACATTAATTATATATTATATAATATATTAATATATAATTATATAATATATAATATATAATATATTATATTATATGTTATATATAATGTAATAATATATAATATAATAATATATTAATATATACTAATATATAAATAATATATATATAATATTTAGTTAAGACAGCTGGGATGATTTCATTCTCAACTGTGAGATTTCACAATTTGAGGGTGTATTTGGGGTTCCAGTGCTAGTGTTAAAATTTTCCCACTACAAATTTCTTGCAAGGATTCTGTAAAATCCCAAAACAGAGAGGATTCCTTCAGAAAGCCTGAAAAGGGCATATTTTTGTCTCTTTAGCTTTGGAAATAATAACTAAGAATATAAATTAGATTATCAGAGGTTATTAGATGACACAGGAAAAGGATATAGAAAGGGAAGATGTTGGTTGAAGGACACAACATTTCAGTAAGACTAAAAGCCTACATTTTACTGAATCATTGAACTTTAATCACTTTTAATATTTTACTTTGTATTTCAAAATTGCTGATAGAATGCATTTGATTGAAGTAGGTAAGATTTTTGGTAATGGTGAGAATCTTGTTGGAATGCCATCATCCTTTACTCAAAATGCCTGTATTAGAGTCTTGTATAAGATTCTGACTTCTGAATCTGTCTAATATAATCCCTGAAATGTAACAGCCTAGGGATCTAGTAGTTATGTCTTTGCCACACAGGCAAAACATGTGGATTATGTTCCTGCATCACAGCCCATCACGACTCAGACCCAGCCATCTCAGACTTCTGCAGAGGAGACAGTGGATGGAAGCACTGTATGTTTCCCTGAATGTCTCTGCTACTTACACGCAAATACATATATATGCATATATACATGTTACAATTCATACATTTTCGAGAAATGTATTTCAGGAAAATGTATACATTGGATAGTGAGTGATGTGTTAATCAATTGTTTTGAATCATTGTATAATATATGAATTAGAGCACATTTTATCAAAATAATTATTACTAAAAATGTATTTGTTAAGTGATAAATAATAACAATAAATCCTTTAGAGAATCTTAAATATCAAGGGAAAACTTAAAAAATATATATTATACTGTCCTTAAAAATGCACACCTGGAAGATGATATAAATAAACAGGTAAAACATAAAAATTGTGTTTTAGCACATACATTAGTTATGTCACATACAATAGGGAAAGTTTTACTGCATTCAAGTTAAGGTTTTCTCCTTGTTCCACATGATAGCATCCTGAGGTTTCCTGTGCTCATGGACAACTGTACCAGGAATAGTGAGAACAGGCGTAAAAGAAGGATGATAAGCAGCTCTGCAATGTGAGTCTGGCAGAGCAGACCTAACATGTCAGCTTCCACAGCAGTTACCGCCTCAGACCAACAGCATTCATATTTTACAGGAAAAGTTGGGCTCATATGGGTAATTGTTTCATATTGGATTAAAGAGCATACGTGAAAGATCAACCAGAATGGAACCAAGAGTCTGACTATTTATATGCAGGTGGGCCACATGCTTGTTAAGAATAAAAATATCACCATTTTCAAGTCAGGTGGTGTTGGATTCATAAACAGGCCCAAGGAATATAACAGTTGTAACTGTGTTATAGATTCACATTTAGGTAAGACAAAACAAAGAGGCAGCTCATTTGTATAGCTGGAAGAGTGTAGTGCCTGTACTTCAGCATGTGTGCGATATAAAGGATTGTGAGTGAAACATGTAAAGGGGACTGAAGGAGAGATGGCAGAACAGGTGACTGGATATGACATAGTTAATAAGTTTTCTTGACCTTGGCACACTGTCTTGCTAATTTGGAGGGTGCCTTTCTTTCCTGCTAAAGTAAAGTTACTCTGGAGTAGGATAAAGTAGAGGAAATACATTCTGCATTCTGGTATGAATGCAGATGCCCGGGTGCAGGGAACTGTCCCTGGTAAACAAATCTCACTTCTCCTGAGTAGGATTGGGAGAGGGCAGTTTCCTGATTTCACGTGCTGTGTTGTTTCACTGAGATGCTGACAGCACAGCTGAACCAGCAGGGATGCAATCAAAATATCCTGGAGCAGTGGGGATAACTTGACAAACCCAACTGTGGCTTATACTTGTCATAAAGTCAGCTCATTGTTTACTTTTTGTCTGTAGACAAGGACTGAGAGCACTCTGCCCAGGCAGGCCTGCCTTGAGAAATAAGTCCACCAGTGAGAAGAGTGGAACCCAGCTGCTTTCCTCTGCTGACTTCTAGAAACCAGTAAAGTTCATTTTTTTCCCCTGGAGTAGTTCCTGATGAAATAATGCCAAAGAAAGATCTGTTGTGCATCCACAGGTGAAATGACAATTATGGGCCTGAAGGGAGATGAGGGCCAGCAGGGAGAAGAGGCAGTGCCATCCCTTCCCTATAACCACATCTTGGGGATATATCTAACAGTGAATTCACATCAGAGGCTTAGCTGGGCAAATGTCTTTCTCTGTGTCATGTGCAGAAATCACCAAGAGCAGGTGAGTTCAGAGATGAAGCAGGTAATTTTCAGGAAAACATTTGGAATCTTCCCTGTGTATAGTATCAATCTTAAATTCATGAAATAATCAGTTTTGTGACTCATATAAGTACATATGTGAATATGATTGGAAAAGTACAGTTGCAGTTTTTTATGTACTTGAAATGAAATTGCATTCTGTTTTTCTAACTGATATTATTTATTGCAATTAAATTTTACATCTTAGATGGACCAAACCTGAACTAATTCAGTATGATTTGGTGCTGTTTATTTTTTCCCTAAAAGTTGGAAGTGTTTTAAGTTATATCTCAAAATTTGCACCACTGTTTCACCTCAAGGATAATAAAGCACGCATATACTTTTTTAAACACTAAATGGTTGTGTTTTTAGTCGGTAGTCATCAACATGTTTCCATTATAGTGCTTGTTAATAATATCTTTTATTACCATAAAATATCTATAAATATTATGTTCTATTTATACTACAAAGTAAAGCAACAGAAGATAAACACTTTCTTTTTAAAAAATTGTTTATTTTTATTACAAAGGCATGTTTATGGAGAGAGAGAGAGAGAGAGAATTGCATTTGCTGCTTCTATTCCCAGCAACAAGGGCTGGAGCTTAGCTGATCTGAATCAAGGAGTTTTTTCTTGGTCTCCTTGTGGGTGTAGCCTACCAAGGCTTTTGGTCATGTTCCGCTGCTTTCCCAGGCCATAAGCATGGAGATGTATGGAAAATAAAGCATCTGGAACACGAACTGTCACCAATATGAGATGTTGGTACTTGCAGATAGAGGATGAGAACATTGAGTGATGACACTTATCCCTCAAATATTTTCTTATAACACATTTTGAGGTAGTATTTAATTTTTTTAAAATTAACAAATGTATAATACTGCTAAGAGTGCTGAAATTTTTAGAGAGGTGAGAGAACTAATTCACAATACACAGTGACATTAATGTACATAATAAAAAATGGTCACCACATCAGAATTCATGATTTCCTTCACAGGTTGCAAACATTTCACAACTTTCCTGGACTAACGTCCAGTTCTAGTCACAGCAAAGTTATAGTGCTCTAGAATATTTAAAATGGAAATGTGCAGGAAGCAAACATGGCATTGCAAATAAAAGCAGGCATCTTAAAAGAATTATCCATTTTTAGCTGCACAGGTATAACATTGACTGATTTTTCAAATATTCATAATATTAGGATTTAAAATTCTCATTTTACAATTCTTGCATTCCTGCTTTAAGGAGGACATTAATTTAGGTAACTTCATCCTGTGGGGTCTAATGAGACAACAAAGAGCACAGAACTCGTTATTCATTTTTTCTAAGTTTATTAAATGACAGTATCTCTAGGGCTGTCACATCCTTGTTGGAGTGCTGCACAGTTGTGAATGTTATTCAGCAGTTAAAATGCAGTTTTAGTCTCTCCTGGTGCTTAGTTCATTCAAATGCTTCTAAAATGCACTTTTAGGCAGGATTATTGGAAAAACTTTTGGGTTTCCCCAGAAATACAGTGTATGATTTCTTATTATACTAGTGTAGTTTTTGTTTCCTCCCTCTCAAGTGTTTTTTTTTTTTTCTTTCACATTTATCTTAAAGACCTTGGGAATTAAATATTCAGACTGTGAAACTGTACCATCAAAAGAATAGGTGACACATTGAAGTTAACCAATTCTGTAGTGAGTTTACCCTATCTATTGCTCTGGGGTTTGTCCATGTCATTGAACAAATCCTTACATGGAGCTAGTTTTGGTGCAACTATGTTTATGTGATGATTCTGCCAATTGATTCAATTCCATCAATAAACACTATCAACCTAGTGACATATATCTCTTCATTTGAAATTCCTATTACATTATAGTACTGTGAATATTATATTCCTTAAGTATTATGTAAACTCATGAAGATATTTGGATGCAAAAATCACTCTATTCATAAATACCAATATAATTTACCATTCATAATTAAACAAATCTTTAAAAATTGATACAGTAAGCAAGAAGGGAAAAAGCAGTTCATATTACTTTTGGAGGCATCATTGTGGTTAAGCTGTCCCAGGAACACTGCCATGTTACATATTTATGTAAATTCAAGCTCTGGTTACTGAATGTTTCTGATTCAACGTCCTGTTGCTAATGCACGTGGGAAGCAATATCTGAGGGGTAAAGTACTTGGACCTCATGTACACGTAACAGAAAGAAATGGAGTCTCACAGCCATAATTTTGGCCAGTTACAGTCAACAACTAGCTAGGCATTTGGGGGAGTTAACTATTAGATGGAAGATCCATTCTCTCTCTCTCTCATTTCCTTTTGAATAAATCATTTAAAAATATATATTTCCATACAAGTTACTCCTGAATTTTTCCACAAGGGTGTGCAGATGCGCTCTCACTGTCATTTCAGTTTTTCTCTCTTATGTACATATTGGTGTAACACCAGACATTTCATCCTTCATCTTTACTTTCCACCCATTTCATTGTGATATTTGTTTCACCATGATCTATGACTACATAAACACGTTGGAGTTTAATATGAAAGCCAGAATGAAGAGTGTGAAAATTTTGCACACTTCTGTGCTCAGGGTCTTCACTGTCAGTCCCAGTAACACCAGGCTGGCACGTCTTGCAGTGAGATCTGAGTTGCACATTCACAGTTCGGAAGCATTCATTTTGTTGAAAGAAATATCCCATTCCTTCTATATCATGATTATATGACAAGTTACCATGCCCAAATTTTGTTAATCTCATTTCTCTCAGGCAAGTAGTATTTAATACAAATTCTGCTATTCTTCCACGATGCCAATGCCAGATAACTTGTAAAAATGTAGACTACTATTACTTGTTAGATTATGGGAATTAAGACAACTTTCAAGAGAGATCATGTACACATTTTACTTCACCTGTCAATGTTCATTCACTTTAGCCATACCTTCCTCAGCCAATTTGGATAATATGGAAAATCTGATTGGACATGGGACTTTGATGATCTTCAAGGTCAAATCTGTTTCAGGACATAGTAGACTAATTCAGACTAATTAAGAGTGACACACTTTAGGGAACATTACCCAAATAATTCTGTAGTAGAAGAAGCAAATACTGAAATTCTTACCTAGTACTCTTTCCTTTTTTTTTTTAAAGATTTATTTTCATTATTTTTTTATTGGAAAGGCGGATATACATAGAGAAGTGACAGAGAGGAAGATCTGTCGGATGATTCACTCCCCAAGTGTGCGCAACGGCCGATGCTATGCTGATCCGAAGCCAGGAGACTCTTCCGGGTCTCTAACGTGGGTGCAGGGTTCCAAAGCCTTGGGCCATCCTCGACTGCTTCCTGGGCCCATTCAGGGAGCTGGAAGGGAAGCAGGGCTGCTGGGATAGAACCAGCACCCATATGGGATCCCAGGGGTGCAAGGCAAGGACCTTTGACCACTGCTTCACCGCGCCAGGCCCATATTCTTTCCTTTTTATTTGCTAATTTATTTTCTTTATTTAAATATTATTTTTTATTAATTCTTACCCAGTACACTTTTCTTTATTTAGTAATGCATTTACAAACTATTTGATTTAATGCATGGCTCATGATATATGGATTAGTGTAGTACAAGCCCATACATATGTAAGTAAATATGATTGCACAGATCTACTCCATGCTTTAATATACTATTGAAGCTAAATTGAGATTTTCCTTCAAATACATAAACAGTGAATCATTAGTCAGTTTCATCCTGAATCTGTGTTATGCAGAGGGTGCACATATGTGTTTTTGGAACAATGAGTTACCAGTGCTGGCACACCAACATTTTTGCTTTGCCAGATTCAATCTTTGAACAAAGTTCACTAATCATTTAATCAACTATGCAATGTGTACTTTGTTAATTCGTTCATGCCTTGTGGTTGCAGAATAATTATTTTGTTCATTCATTCATTCATTGTTGAATATGAATTATTAAAGATTAATATATGTATGCATTGTATGTTTTTATGTTTGCTTGAAAATGTTTTGAAGTAAAAAAAAATAGATTGTTTTGTTACTGAGTTTTTTGATATCCATGAATTGAGGAATGTTGAAAGGATTCAAAATTAACATAATGACAATATATTTGTTGTGGAGAAAGAAATGCAGAATTTTAAACCTAGAAATCTCTATTAAGCATTCATGGCTCATTATACATAAATAGTCTAAATATGATGATATGTGATAGTTTTCATGACAAAAGTGAAGATCACATGTGATAAGATGTAGATCTTTTATATTTTCAGTATGCTGAGATGAATAAAGGCATCACTAATGTTACTTAAAAATGGATATTATTTTCAAGCTGGCATTGGAATCTTAGCCAATGCCTTCCTCCTTATCTTCCACATCTTCACAATCCACCAGGTTCATAGGCCAAGGCCCATTGATATAGTCACCTGTCACTTGGCTTCTGTCCACATTGTAATGCTACTTACTAGACTGGATATTTTGTCTGAAGACATGTTCAAATTGGTGAATTTTCCAAATGAATTGATATGTAAGCTTTTGTTCTATGTGAATAGAGTGACACGGAATCTCTCCATCTCCAATACCTGCCTTTTGAGCATCACTCAGGTCATCACCATCAGTCCCAGCTCCTTCTGCCTGTCAAGATTTAAACAGAAACTCACAAATTATATTTTCATTGCTTTCTTCTGTTTTTGGTCCCTCAACCTGTCTTCCAATAGCCACATGATCATCTACACTGTAGCTCATTCCAACAGGACCAATCTCAATGTCAGTAAATACTGCTCACTTTCCACGATGAACTCCATCATCATGGTGCTCTTCCTCTCACTTTCTTTGTTCCAGAACATCATCTTTGTAGGAATCATGCTGCTCTCCAGCATGTACATGATAATTTTCTTATGTAGCCATCACAGGAAGTCTGAGTACCTTCACAGCATGAGAATTTCCCCAAGAATTTCCCCAGCAAAACGGGCCACCTGCACTGTCTTAGTGCTGGTGAGTTTCTTTGTGATTATGTACTGTGCAGATATCATCATCTCATCCTTCTCAACTGCACTGCAGAAATATGACCCAATTGTCTTGGATATTCAGAGGCTTGTGGGAAACGTCTATGCAGTTGTGAGTCCACTGGTGCTTATCAGTTCTGATAAAAGAATAATTGGTATTCTGCAAAAGTTGGTGGAAATAAAAATAGTTTTGTCAAGTTGATCAAAAAACCTGAAATGTGAATACATTCATCTGCTAAAAAAAATAATCCCAGATTTTAATCTTATATAAATATGCAGAATTTACTGTTATTTTCAACTTGTATATACAGTATGAACTCCCAACATCTGCATGCCTCTCATAATTCAAAGTTCTTCCTGCATTGAAATTTGTGTCCCTTATGCTTTCCTCACTTAATGAATGAGAATGTTCTTTCATTCTGTTCATATTTTCTCTTTGATATCTAACTCCTAAGACTTTGTAATTGAGAAAGTAATGTAAATCTTAAATCTGTATTAGTAATTGGAAGTGATTTCTCACCAGATGTAAATCAATAAGTTAAACAGCCATCATTTAACATATAGAATAAAAATGTTTTCATACCAACAAATAAATTGTTGAGTAAATGAAGTTGTAAGGGCAAAGACACATTTTGTTTTGTAGAGCAAATAATTTAATTGAAATTCTATGCTCTAGGAAATAAATCATAATTCTTCAGCTCAATATCAAGGCAAAATAAAAGCTAAGTCATGCTGACAGAATCTATCTTAAGAGTGATATAACAGTGTTGAAGCATGATTTTGCTGAACTTGGTTGTTTTTTGGATGGTCTGAACTGGCTTATAACTCTAGCAAGACATGTAAACAGCTAAATACTAAAATGAAAAGACACGATACAGCTGAATAGTAATCTGCAGACATTTTGAGGTGTATAGAACCCCGTTGAATGTAAACCAAAACTGAAATGTCTATGAAGAAGTCACAGGATGCAGTTGAGAACCTGCATTTTCCTATTAACATATTGGTTAATCAGTACCATGTGAATTAATGTCATAATGTTGTAAATTGTTGTTAATGTTATGTTGGGGCTTTTAATTGTTTGGGACAATACTTTGCTGGCTTTACCTTTAGTCCAGAGATGGTCTCACTAAGAAATCGTTGAATTCACTAGGATAATAAGATTCTGGACTTTATGCTTGGTAAATACTTCCAATGAAAGAACCTCAACTGAATTTGAACTGTGGTAATGCAACAAGGTGGAGAAATCCACCATGGGGAGAGTGTTCAGGGAGGGGTGGGGGGAATCCCAGTGCAATACACAATTAATAATAAAAAAAGAAAGTCATTAGCATGAGATATTAAATGATGAAAGTCTAAGATGGCATCAACCGAAACAAAGTCCACTCGGCACCTATCTCTGTTATGCCCTTAGTTGATGTACCCATTTACATGGTGCCAGAGCACATTCAAGTTTTGGTTAAGATGCCCAGGGTGGGACATGTTATTTTGCAGCTCGAGCTGTTTTTATCCACGGTCCGTTTCTGTAATTCATTAGCAAGCATTATTTATCTGTTTGAACAGGCACTCTAATTAGTCATGTTCATCATAATATGAAAAAGAAAAGAAGATGCATTTGATATGTTTAAAACATCTCTGCATGTGAGGCCAGTGTAAAGAATGGGAGAGAACAGAGTGGAAGTTCTCAACACAGGTTGTAGGAGACTAAGCTATGGAACAAGAACTTGGAATTTAAAAGTGAGGGGGGCGGGGAAAGGTGGGAACACAAAGTGTCTCAGAGCACTGGTATGTGACACCTCCAATGGTTGGTTCTGTGGTTCTTCAGATAAGGGCTTTACTTAACTAAGTTCTTGGTGTCTGTGCCCATGATTTGCTTCTTGACACTGGAGCAGAAAGCTAGGTGGTAGCATCGTCATCTACTTTTCCTTGCCAAGTGACCAGATGTGCATTGGTCAAGACTGCTGAGACACCATACCCATGTCAGGTAATTAAGAATGCCATTGCAAAATGCTTCTTTGTTTCATCTGATATAGTAACTCTCTCTTCTGATCATTCTTGGTTTTGTTGATCAGTATCTAAACCATCAAGTTGTATAATATAATTTGATTCATTGCAGCCATAAACTGATTTATTTCCTTTGACCCAACTCATTTTACTCTCATATAACACAAAACTCTCCTCTCTAATGCCAAAAACACACAGAGTCCTGCCACTTACTCCTTAGATGGGAAAAAATGGACCGAAGCCATTGGCCATCAGTAATCATTAATGCTTTTCAAGGACATTTCAGAACAACATGATGAACTACCACCTAATATGAGGTGATACTAAACAGGAAGAAAGAGAAGAGGAAAATCCTACATATGAAGCAGCAAGCATTCATCTAGTTTGACTTCTATACGACAAATCCAATTCACTATTCACAAAACAATCGGAAACATAACAGAAAAAAATGTTTATGTTATCTAAAAACCTGTAATAGATTATTTAACTTATTGGACACACTTAACAACTTGAAAGGAGGATGCATATCATGGTGGCAAATCTGAAAAAGCCCTAATGCTTGTACATCATTTGTATAAGAATATACTATGCTTAATTTGCTTTATTAGACACATGTGGTCTCAATACAATAGCAGAATGTGCTGAGCTAACATCAGTTCTATAAACACTTCAGAGATTACTCTTCCACATTTTCTCAGAATTTGTGCAAAGCAGTACAAGCCAAGTATCATCTCTTGTCAGCCATTCTAATCATTCCTAAAACAAAAATTTGCTTATCCTTCAGATCAGTATTTACTGTGGTGACTCAAACTGTAGCATGAAGTAAGAAATTAATCCATTTCAGTTCAGATACACTCCTGGCTCCAAGTATCTGTTCCTTTCCATCTGTTATGAGCTTAAACACCATTGCAAATGCTGTGATCTTTATTTACTTATTTAGGTAAGTGTAGAGGTCCTTGATTGAGATGAGGGTCCTTGTAGAGGTGAGGGTGAATGTAAAATGCATTAAGCATACAGGAGTCTGCCATTTATGTGAACTATCTTTTTTTTAAGATTTATTTTTATTATTTTTTATTGGAAAGGCGCATATACAGAGAGGAGATACAGAGAGGAAGATCTTCCGTCCGATGATTCACTCCCCAAGTGAGCCGCAACAGCCGATGCTATGCCGATCCGAAGCCAGGAGCCTCTTCTGGGTCTCCCACGCGGGTGCAGGGTCCCAAAGCTTTGGGCCGTCCTCAACTGCTTTCCCAGGCCACAGGCAGGGAGCTGGAAGGGAAGCAGGGCTGCCGGGATTAGAACCAGCGCCCATATGGGATCCCGGGCGTGCAAGGCGAGGACTTAACCACTTGCGCCACCATGCCAGGCCCTACGTGAACTATCTTGAACAAGTCACTTGTAGACATTGAAAGAGCTTTATATACTGTTCTTTGTTGTGTATTGGTGATTATAAATAAAAATAGAAACACAATTTATTACAACTTTCCCTGTGATAATAAAATTTTCCTTTATCTGATTTCAAGTTTCTGCTCTACCATTTAGTTTAAGTGGAATTTTGTCAACAAATTCATCCATCTACAAAATGAGTCTTGTCAAGGGATTAAATGAGTTGATATGCATAAAAGCTTGCAACAATTCCCACTTTAAGGAATACTAAGACTGTGATCTGTGATCTGTGATCTGTGATCTGTAAAAATGTTCAAACTTGGGCCAGAGTATTACATTTTGATGACCACTGAATCACTAAGATGTAAACATTTCCAAGCAAAGTAAAATAAATCATGATACAAAAAAGAGTGATATAGCAGGTTATAATAATTATGTGTCTCTCTAAATCTCAAGAATATAGTGGAGACCCATCTAAAAAATTATTGAACATTATTTTTGAAAGTTACAAGGTGCTGGAGCAAGATAGTTAAATAGATGTGCCCAAGATTCACCTATTCTTCCACAGGAAATGAACAAAATATTGAATGGAAAGTTGGATTTTAGAGTACGTACCAGAGCAAGATCCCTGGAACCAAGTAAAGGAGCATTATGAAATTCTGGCATGATAGTTTGGAGATAGAAACAAAAGCAAAGCCAATGTCTACACAGTCCAGTGCAGGGCAATCAAATTGCAGGGGGAAATATAAAGAGGAGAGCTTCAACATAGGACCTCTACATAAACAACATGCATTGGCAACTCTAGATTCAAGAGGAATCTGCAGTTATTACTGGGTTCCCAGTAAGGTTAGCTAATTGTACCCTTCCTCTTTTTATCATCAGGTCACTATTTGTTACTGTAATGTGCCAAGCATACTGGGATCCATTAGCAGGGCTTCCTTGATTCCCTCTCAGATTTCCCACCAGAGGAGGCCAGTTCACATGCCTGGCTCATTCCAATTAGTAACTCTATTCCAATCGCTGTAGTGTCTTGGGTTTGTTCACTTCTGCTGCTGCCATTGCTAGCCCTGCTCTCATGAGTTCAGCTCTTTAGGTGGTAGCTGGGATGTTGTGCATCCAGGAAACTCTGAGACCCTTCACCAACACCCAGACTCCAGGCCCATTGATGAATGTTAGCGTGATGTGAACATAAGAGCCCGGAACCTGTAACTCTTATAGTCTTCAGTTGAGGGAGATATCAGTGTACTCACTCCACTCTCTTAAGCCTGACATCCATTAGCATCAGCTGAAGATCTGTGTTCCTGCAAAACTCTGAGCTTTATCTAAGAACAAAGATGCTCCCTATGACAAAGATTAAGAGGTGGTTCTCCACCTAGCCATGCTCTGGGTAATCCATTGATTTCATAGCTACTAGAAATCTCCACCGCTTACACTGACAAGAGCATCGAATTGAAACTGAAAAGCCAAATTGAAAAATGAAGCCACATCGATTTGAAAAAATACCTTTACCATGCAGGTCACACTTTTACAGTGAAGTGATGACTGATTTGCCAGATTATCAATGCAGGGAAACAAGAAGTGTGAAAAAGCAGTGAAATGTTCAGCCTTCAAAGAGACAAGGGTGCTTTAGAATATTCCAGTGAAAAGTTTGAGGAAGCACCTGATAAAGAACATAAAATCATTATTATAAAGGTAATGAAACAGATATAGAATAATGCAAGTATGAAGTGGAAGAAAACCTAAGGAAACAATGCCTGATAAGAGTTAGAAATTTACCGAGGCATCTGAGGTCTTGAAAAGTAAACACATATTAATAAGAAAAATCATCAAATGAATTTAAAGATACCTTTGAAATCTTAAACAACTGGTCAGAGCAACCAGACAAAAGAATATGTGAGTCTGAGTATGAAATATTCCATTCACACAAATGAAAGATAGAGGCAGCTTCAGGATTTTGGGAACACCATCAAATGAAAAAACTGTCAATTATTTGTCAATTATTTTGAATCCCTCAAGAAAAAGATATAAGTTAAGGGCGTGGGAGCATAGAAAACCTTTGAAATTAAATAGCTGAAAAATTCCACAATCTGGACAATAACACTCAAATTGATAGGAGGCCCATGCATCCTCTAATACATAACCAGAAGAAAACCTCAAGTCCATGTATCCTACTTTAGCTCTAAGAAAACACAGAGAAAACTAACATCTGCAGAAAAAATACACCAAATCACTATTAAAGATGCCTATTAGAATAGTAGTATATATTTCAGCTGACATTATACAAGGCAGTGTGAATGCAGGTATACTGCTAATTCTTAAAAAGAAAAAGCCAACAACCACACTTTATACATTGATGCTACCCTCACAAAAATTAAGGAAGAAATGGGTAATTTCCAAGATAAATATCAAAGAAACTCATCCCTGCCACATAAAAAAGCCTCAAAGGACATCCTGCAGTGAGTTTAACATAGAAACAAAAGAAAAACTATTTTGAAACCATAGCTGAGGAACATAAGCAAAAGGACTATCAATAAGTTTAGTATAGTTTCTTAGCAGATCAAATCTAAGAGCACAACAGAAGGATCTCCAACATGGTCAAGCTGGGTGTACCCAAAGACACAGGAGTGATTCAAGATAGAGCCAATGTGCCAGGCACACTGGCTCAGTGATTTTATCCTTGCCTGGCATGCAATAGGATCCCGTATGGGCACTGGTTCATCATCTGGCTGCTCCAGCTCTCAGCTTGTGGTCTGGAAAAGCAACAGAGGATCACTCAAATCCTTTAGACACCACAAATTTTTGTAGACTCAGAAGAATGTCTAGCTCCTGATGTCAAGTTGGCTCAGCTTCAGCCATTGCAATCATTTGTGGAGTGAACCAGGAAATGAAAGATCTTTCTTTGTGTCTCTCTCCTTCTATAAATACAATTACATAATTAAAATCAAATAAACATTTTAAAATGACATATAGTGAAAATATAGCACATTATATCAATAGAATGAAGGCTAGTATTTAGCCTTAGTTTGTTCCAATTAATTGTAGAAATGGCATTTGGTGAAATCCTTCATCCATTCATGCATAAAGTTCTCATAATGAAAGTTGCAAGTCCTATGTAAAAATGTCAGCAAACAACATGCTGAATAGGGACAAAGCTGAAAGTATTTCTACTTAATTATGGAAGCAGACAGAATGCCCTTTCTGTCTGCTCCTATTCAACCTAGAGATTTTAGGATACACATCTGGATAAAAAAATGCATATGAATAGAAAATAAAGAAGCAAAATTATGCCTGGTTTAAAAAGACAGTAAACTATTCATAAAAAAAGAACACTAATGACTCTACCAAATTTGTTGTAAATTATATATATAAATTAATTAAAAGTGTTAGGGTACAAATACACACAAATCGCAAAAGTGTCTTCATATTTCAAATATATACATGTATATATATATGCAATTAAAAATCATGTGGAAGATATTTGCAGTGAGAATTTAAAGGCATTAATTTAATAATTACACACACATGCACACATTGGAAACACTCCAATTTCATGAATTTCATGAAGAATTAACTTTTTAAAATATTGATACTAGTAAAAATAACTAATTCACTGTCTTCCAATAGAATATTTTCTCTTATTATTTCATTAAATAATTTGTAAACCCAGCTTCTCTTTCTGCACCTTCTGGGACTCCCATCACTCTTATATTTGGCCTTTTTGTAAAAAAAAGATTTATTTATTTTTATTGGAAAGGCAGATGTACAGTGAGGAGGAAAAATAGAGAGGAAAATCTTCCATCCAATGATTCACTCCTCAAGTGGCTGCAGCGACGAGTGCTGTGCCTGTCCCAAGCCAGGAACTTCCTTCTGGGTCCCTCCCCATCCCCTTGGCCATCCTTGACTGCTTTCCCAGGCCACAAGCATGGAGATGGATGTGAAGTGGAGCTGCAGGAATTAGAACTGGCACCCATATGGGATCCCAGCATATTCAAGACAAGGACCTTCACCACTACGCTATTGCACCAGGCCCATATTTGACCTTTTAATAGTGCCTCTCAATTCTTGAATACTTTTTGTGGCCTGATCCAACTCTGCTTCGAGCTTTTTTAGGTTTCACCCTGGTGACAGGAAATATCTGCCAGTTCTGAGATTTTTTTCCTCTGCCTCCTCCATTCTATTTTGGAGACTCTCCACTGTACTTGTAGTTTGCTCCACTGTATTCTTCATTTCTGATATATCAGCTTTCATTTGATTCATTTCCAGTGTGACATGTTCATTAAAATCCTTGAATGCCTGCTTCATGTGCTTCTCATTCTTGATAAAAAGTTTTGTAACAAGTGTTTTGAATTGTATATCCTCCATTTTCTCGATATCTTCCTCTGTGAACTCTGAGATTGGCCAAGAGTTTTGCTCCTTTGCAGGGCAGTCTTCAGTAACATTCACTGAGACTCTGACTCTTCTTTTGCTCTTGATCATTGTACTTCTGGTTAGCACAATCTTCTCCTTACGGTAGATTTAAGCTGTGCCACCCACAGGGCAAAAGTTCGATTTTACTTATTGATGTTGATACACAGCCCTTTATTTGCACTGAGTTGTGCCACTCTCCAGGGAATTCCAGGTGTGGGTTCTTAGATTTCTACCATGCTCTCCATAGCCACAGCTCATGGATCACCGGTCTCTACGTCCTGTGACACTATGTTGAGGCTGCACTGTTGTCTCTACAACCTTTTTCTTACTTCCAGTTGGAGCAGGTCCTAGGATTAGAGAGGCACCAGGTGTCCTATATGGCAAGGTTGTTGGTGCTGCTGCTGTTGCTGAAAACTGTAGGCCATTAGGTCTGAGGGCCACACAGACCCATTTTGACCTGTACAATGCCATAATCGGTAATATTTCCCGGTGGGACTAGTGCAATGCAGATGAGCAACTTACTGTTGTCCCTGCAGTCATAAATCCTTTGCCACAGTGTAAGAAATGTCACCTGAGGTGCCACTACTAGAGTTCTTCATCTGCTGGTCATGACATCTCAGGGCTACTTGAACCTAACTTGGGTGGAACCTGTAGAATGCCATGTTGTTGCAGTTTGTTGAGCCAGAAATGAATTCACTCCCAGCTCAGTACAGGCACAGTCCTGCTCCAAAGCCCTTGCTTCCTTAAAAAAAATCGTGCCCAATACAGCTCTAGGTGGTCAGACTGTGTTGTGAAATCAACCCTGTTCCCACCTGGCCTGTCTGGGATCTGCTGCTCTGTCTCTGCTCCTGGTCAAATCAAACAGAAGAACAGAATGGGCAGTTCTTTGTCTATGTTCACCTCTGGAGCTCCCAGTAAACAACTTTTCCCACCTTGTTGCTGTTGTAGTTCCAGCTGACAGTGCAATTAGGATCATCACTTGCTCCATACAACTCGGGTATTAGTCACTGCACCACCACACTATTGTGTCTGCTGCATTTCTGTGTCTCTCAGTCTCCAGGTACTCCTCTGCTGTTGTTCTGTCCTCTCCTATTTTCTGCAATGTGCCCTCTCTGCTTCACACTGGCTAATATTTTTTTTTTCATCTGTTTAAATGAGTCCTTTCCTTATTCTACCATCTTGATTGTCTTGAAAATGATAATGCTTTCAGCAGTTAAATAAGAAAAAAAAATCAAAATTTTAAACTTAACATGCAGAAACAGTTTATAGTTGTATTTCACCTTGTAATATTTTTAAAAATTGACACAGCCAAACTTTATATGCTTCTCTCATTTCACAGTTCTCCATTAGATAACTAATTCCTACCTTTGGGGTTTTTGGGACACCATTAAATGGAGGAATCCTCAATTTTTTGAATCACTCAAGGAGAAAATAGAAGTTAAGGCAGGAGAAGAATTGAAATCCTTACAATTAAAGAGATCCTTGTAGAATAGCGGGATATTTTTCAAGAGATATTATCCAGAGCTGGAACAACAGTGATATATTGTTAATTCTGAAAAAGAAAAAGAGCCAGCAACAATGTTCTAACCATTGAATCTAAGTTCATGAAAATTTCAGAAAAATGAATGCTTTTCAAAAAAGCACAAAGGCAATTCATAAAGAGGCAAAACAAAACTACCACCTTGGTATATTATTGCAAAACAGGGTACACAACTTAAGACATCAATATAAACAACTTTGGAGGAGACCTCAATGCCATTTTCAAAAAACCAAAAATGCACAATTGAGATGATATCAAGTGCTGAAGTTTCATCACCACAGAAGTAACAATGCTGTTGTGAGAATGTCAGAAAATATATTTAAACTATTCATGTGACCAAGAATGATTATTTGACTATATAATCAATACAATTCAGCAACAACAATATCCCTCCCCCCCCCCCCCACAAATACAGGGAAAAAATAAGCTAGAAGATTTACATATTTTTTTCAAAAGAGGAAACACTTTGGGGATAACCTTCCCCCTATAGCACTTGCATTCCATATGCAGACTAATCCCAATTCAGTCTCTGCTTACTCATTGGTCAGTGTACAGCTTGGGCAGTGAATCAGCAGATGGAAGATCTTCCTTTCTGTCTCTCCTGCACTCAGTATATCTGATTTTCCAATAAAAAATAATCTCTTTAAGTGGAGCTATTTGTGGCAAACAAAATGTTTTAAGACACCCACAATTAGCCATTTGAAAATACATGTCAACACCTCAATGAGGGTGCGGATTTGATGCAGTGGTTAAGTGCCACTTTGATACTCATATCCTGAATGAATTCCTGGTTGGAATTGTAATTTTACTTTTGATTTCAGACTCCTTGAATACACTGTCTCAAATGCCTTTAAAAAAAAGAGTTTATTTATTTTTATTGGAAAGATAATATACAGCATTCTGAGATGAGGAAAGACAGAGAGGAAGATCTTCTATCTGGTGGTTCACTCCCCAAGCGGCTGCAATGGCTAGAGCTGAGCCAATCCGAAAACAGGACCCAGGAACTTCTTCCAGGTATTGCACATGGGTGCAGGGTCCTAAGGCTTTGGGTAGCCCTGGACTGCATTTCCAGGTCAATGGCAGGGAGCTGGATGGGAAGCAGGGCTGCCAAGATTAGAACTAATGCCCATATGGGATCCCGGCATTTTCAAGGTGAGGACCATCACGCTGGGCCCTCAAATGCCTTCTATTCACACCTTCAATTCCCTTATTTATAATTAAGGACAGAACCATGTGTTCAAGCATCCGCAGCTTGAATTTCCTGAAAATCCTACATGCAGAACACTAATGAAGCTACCATAGTGTGCAATTTCTGATGTGCTCACTTCTCTTTTTTATATTTTAACATATGTCTACACGTTCTAATTTGTGCACGGAACATTTTTTTCTTCTTTTTTAAAAAGAAAGACTTACTTATTTTTTATTGCCAACTCAGATATATACAGAGAGGAGAAGAGACAGAGAGAAATTTCTTCCACTGACGATTCACTCACAAAGTGACCTCAAAGGCTGGTGCTGCACCAATCCTAACCCAGCAGACAAGATTTACAGGTATCCCATGTGGGTTCAGGGTTCCAAGGCTTTGGGCCATCCTTGACTGCTTTCCCAGGCCATAAGCAGGGAGACAGATGGGAAGCAGTGTTGCCAGGATTAGAACTGGTGCCCTTATGGAATCCCAGTGCATGCAAGGTGAGGAATTTAGCCACTAGGCCAGAGCGCTGGGCCCCATTTTTCTCTTAATACTTCTGATTGTGTTTTCTACACAAAAACTGCATTTGTGCTGACCAGTGCTACGGGATTAAATGTTTTATTTGTTAGATTGTTGGTGATTTGTCATTCAGCACAGAGTGCAGTTCCTTGATTTTCAGATATATCTAATTATGTCATTACAACTATCAGGAAAAATTAAGTGAAGCTGAACTTAAATCAGCAGTCCAACAGTAGTCAGAATGGGGATAGAGAAAGATTTGATTAATTTTGTGATCTGAAGGTGAAGTCAGCCTCATAGCATTAGAAGAAAACTATGATTAAGTGGTAGCTTGGGGCACAGTCTTCCCCTAAGTGCCCTGACACAAAGTTAGAAAGCTCCCTATGATGTCACAAAGATGCTCAGTCATTCCCTGTCCTACACTCACCATGGAGACCTCTCTGTGACTCAGTTCTTTGCCCTTGAACCTTCAAGGTACCTCTTCAAGCCCTGGAGACATAAGGGAGTCTTGCTCCATGCTTCTGTCTTGGCTCTGCTAGGACCCAGTGGCTGAATGTCTGTGTTTGATAGATTGTTGGCCCAAGCTGTGCAGGCCCCTGTCTTCTCATAATGGCAGGCTAGCTCTGGTATTAGACGAAGAGGGAAGGGCCCTGACCATCTGAGAGAGGATCAATGATACTCAGAAGATCAGGCCATATGTTGTGGCCTCAATGGTCCCACAAAGAAGATGTGGTGACCTCTTACTCTTGTATTGGGTTTTCTGGTTCACAGTAGATGACAAGGGTTCTGTAATACACTCCCATGCTGATAGGATGCTCAGGAGGGGGAGGATGGCCTTGTACACAAGGAGCAGACATGAGAACAGTTCAGTCTAACATTCCAGGATATGTTGCTCTGTGATGACCTTTGTACATGAACTTGTGTGTGTATGTTTGTATGTGTGTGTATGTGTCTGTTTGTGCGTGTGTATGTTTATCCTGGACATGAAGGAAATATTTTACTTTTTTCAGGTGCAGGAAGCAGAATATACAAACTACCCCTGTTTGTTTGAAGCTGCTGATGTAGGAAAGCAGGTACAAGGGGTGAAAAGTCAAATTACATTCTGAAGATGATGATTATTTCTTATTTAATTTCACAGTGGGTGTCTTTTATGAATTTTCCCCAAGTTCTTCATACTGCCACTAGATTGTCTTCCAACCATATAGGAGACTGTCAGTCATTTCGCTGTGACTTCATTGTTTGAATCTTTGTTATTTATGGACAGTGTCATAAACAGTGAAAGAAAAATGCCATTGACCATCTCAGCTAATTTATAAACAATCAGTCTCTTATGGAGGATTGATTAATGAATTACACCACAAGGTCTAATTACAAATGGTAATGAAAGTATGAAGTGACATAAGGAAGATTCGCACATATTATCCTAAGATTTGACATCATATTATCTTATATTAGAGCAAACATATGATATATGACATTTTGGGATTGGCTCACTTCCCTCAGCATTAATGGTGTCTAGTTTTGCCCATTTGGCCACAATGTATTGCATTTTACTTTCTGAACTAGCCAACTAGTATGCCATAGTGCAGATGAACCAGTTTCTCTATCCAGTCCTCTGTTAATGGGCAGTTAGGTTGTTTCCATGTTCTTGTGATTGGTGATCAGGCTACAATGAACATTGGAGTGCATGTTGCTTTCTCATTTAACAAGTCTTTGGAATATATTCCTAGAAGTGGTATTGCTGGGTCATAAGGTAGATGGAGTTTTAATTGCCTATATGTTCTCCACACAGAGTTCCATAGTGGTTGCACCAGCCTGCAATGAATCCATCAGTGGAGTAGGATTCCTTTTTCACCACAAGATCGCCAGCAGATGTTGTTGGCAGTTTTCTGTATGTGGGCAATTCTTGCTGGAATTAGGTGGAACCTCAGTGTTGTTTGTATCTGAATTTCCCTTATTGCCAGAGAAATTGAGCATTTTTCCATGTGTCTGTTAGTCATTTGAATTTGTTCCTTTATAAAATCCTTGCTCATTCCCCATGCCCATTGCTTCACTGGTTTGTTTCTTATGATTTTATTGTTGTTCTGGAGTTTTTTGTATATTCTGGAAATTAGC
>NW_024465233.1:0-2504 GCF_017591425.1 Ochotona curzoniae
TAAAGAAAAGGGTGGAGCGGAGCGGAGCTGATCTGAACTGGGAGCGCGGTTACTGGTCTGGCTGGGTCTATGGTCGCTCCGCGGGCCGCTCCGCCAGCTGGTGCTTTCTTATCAGGACAAGCTGTGTTTGATGGCCGGGAACTTTTGGCAGAGCTCCCACTATTTGCAGTGGATTTTGGATAAACAAGATCTGTTGAAAGAACGCCAAAAGGACTTAAAAGTTTCTCTCAGAAGAAGAGTATTGGAAATTACAAATATTATCCAAGCATTAGGTGAACATCTTAAATTAAGACAACAAGTTATTGCCACTGCTACGGTCTATTTCAAGAGATTCTATGCCAGGTATTCTCTGAAAAGTATAGATCCTGTACTAATGGCTCCTACACGTGTGTTTTTGGCATCCAAAGTAGAGGAATTTGGAGTAGTCTCAAATACAAGGTTGATTGCTGCTGCTACTTCTGTATTGAAAACTAGATTTTCATATGCCTTTCCAAAAGAATTTCCTTATAGGATGAATCATATATTAGAATGTGAATTCTAT
This sequence comes from Ochotona curzoniae, assembly GCF_017591425.1. NCBI lineage: Eukaryota > Metazoa > Chordata > Mammalia > Lagomorpha > Ochotonidae > Ochotona > Ochotona curzoniae. The sequence goes on from NW_024465233.1 coordinate 542, forward strand.
CTTTTAGAACTAATAGATTGTTGTCTGATAGTGTATCATCCTTATAGACCTTTGCTCCAGTATGTTCAGGACATGGGCCAAGAAGACATGTTGCTTCCTCTTGCATGGAGGATAGTGAATGATACCTACAGAATGGATCTGTGTCTACTGTATCCTCCTTTCATGATAGCTTTAGCTTGCCTCCTTGTAGCCTGTGTTGTGCAGCAAACAGATGCCAGACAGTGGTTTGCTGAACTCTCTGTGGATATGGAAAAGATTTTGGAAATTACCAAGGTTATTTTAAAACTATATGAACAGTGGAAGAATTTTGATGAAAGGAAAGAGATGGCAACAATTCTTAGTAAGATGCCGAAACCAAAACCACCTCCAAACAGTGAAGGAGAGCAGGGTCCAAATGGAAGTCAGAACTCTAGCTACAGCCAATCTTAAAACATTCCGAAGAATTTGGTAGTGGACCACATAGAAATAAACATTGGACAGATATCCGTAATGTCTTCAATGGAACACAAAGGAAAAGGAATAGCTTGTTTCTGCCAAGCATATTGGGAAGTAATTTTATTTTTGCAAAATAATTTTTCCTTACTTAATTCTAATACATAACTGATTAAAATCTCCTGGTTATAAAAGTTTGGGAAGGTTCTAAAAGAACCTGTAGAAATTTCAAAACTAATAACTTTTGTTTAATATTTCCTAATTTGGATAATGGAAAAAATTTAAGCTAGGAAACATAAAACTTAAGTTTCTAAATTTATCTTTGTTCATTGAGGGACCAAAATAGGATACAGAAAATGAGGGATTTTTTTCCCTTCAAAAGTTAAGTTTTTAAACTATACTTAAGAAATCAGGTCTCACAAAATCCTTGGAGATTTTGGTGGCAATGGTTATAACTTCAGGGAAATAATCAAGTACCTATTGATTTTAAAAGTGTATGTTACTCAGTAGTTTTGGTACCTTGACATGGATGCTAGTAGCCCAGCCTCGTACAAAAAGGTGCAATATGGGGAATATTGAAGTTTATGGAAAATGTACAAGGTAAAAAAAAAAAAAAACACACACATTATTTAAAAAATCTTGCACCAAAATAAACTTTTAACTCAATTTTTTCATGAACTTTTAACGTCTCCCTGTATGCATATTATATTTTGCCAACTTAAATTAATTCTGTAACCATTTGAAATGCTGGGCAAACTTTTGAAAGAATCCTAGATGAAGATACTTGCAGTTTATTGAGCTAATCTGGCATTTTGAAAGGTTAAAATTTGGTAAAAGTTTAATATTATTTTTTATTTTGCTGTGAAAAGTGGTTTTTTTTTGTTTGTTTTGTTTTTTAATAAAATATACACACCCTAGTTGAATTTTGTCTTAGTATGGATTTACAAACTTAACTATGGGAATCCTGAGCCAGGAACACAATCAGGTTTCAGGCCAGTTTGATCAGTTTGATAGTGGCTTTCTTATTTTTCTTGTGAACATACACTTTCAGACTACATGTTATGTCGACGGGACTGTGCTGTCTATGGAACTTAATAAATTAATCATTTTATTCAGGCTTGAAAAGGAGTACTAACTAAAATTTGGAGTCATAGGATATTGATGTACAATTTATGGATTAAAGTTTTTATAACTTGTGAACAATGAATTTATTAAATTAAATGTTGGCTTCCAAGTATAAACTGCAAGAATAAAATTAAGTTCTCCAGGTTAAAAAAAAAAAAAAAGATTTTTTTTTTTTTATTATAAAGTCAGATATACAGAGAGGAGGAGAGACAAAGACCTTCTGTCCAATGATTCACTCCCCAAGTGACCACAACGGCATGAGCTGCGCCGATCTGGGGCTGGACCAGGAACCACTTCCAGGTCTCCCATATGGGTTCAGGGTTTGGGTTCCCAAGGTGATACAGAGGGGAGGAGAAACAGAGAGGTAGCTCTTCTTTCCAGTGATTCACTCTCCAAGTGGCCACCT